>NC_064640.1:30162808-30465838 GCF_023864345.2 Schistocerca serialis cubense
TCTGTTTGAACATGACACATTTTTATGATTTTTAGCTCTCTCACACTCATGCTACAAATAACCGTACTATGTCGAGGAATCATTTAAGTGCTGATAAAGATGGATGTGTATCTCCAGAAATATCTCGAAAATCTTAAGTTGACAGTATGCTCGCTGCTTTAGAGCTTCTCATTAAATTGTTATTAATTTATAATGCTGTTCCTGTTTCATCTTCATTCAAGTTATTACGTTTAGTGATTTGTGTGTGACCTGTATGAAGCTGGTATTGAATTGATCAGAGTGACATTCTCTTTAATATGAGATGTCGTGGAGCTCTGAAAATTGTTTGTTGTTCACAGTAAATGAAATTGCTGCCATTTTCCTATGCGGAGCTCCCCCAGAGCGCGAAAGCCCTTTTCCGGCCTTTAACCCCACGTGAACTGGCGGCCACACATTCGCAGTTCAATAGACAACGGTCCACGTTCATGTCAAGTGGTATATTCCTTGTGTAAAGCTACAGCTCTCACAGCGAAAATTTTCTTCAAGGAAATGTTCATTTTCCACCTTGGCTGTATTTACTGACGTAAGTGCATTTATTTAGCTACAGTCGGCCAATTTCTGCTTAAGCCATTATCAGTTGAACAATAAAAACCAGACAAGCATCATGCTGATGACATTCTTTCATTGCCCCTTTCTTGAAAGAGCCCATGCCAGAAGTGTCAGCAATATGGTGCCTCTGTAAGCCGTGTTCGGAGATTCCAGACTCACCTCCCTGACCGAGATCCTCTTTTCTTCCCCTTTTAATCTGTTTTTACCTCTTTTTTTCAGGATTGGTTAGTTTCCTTTTCCCATACGTACTTCCACATTCTAGCGGTTGCACCTTTCAAGTCAGCATAGCGTTGGGTTCGTTCTCTTGCTGACTTCCCTCATTTTGTTTTTACCATTGACAACACGACTGCCCTTTTACGTTTTTAGCCTTTTCCCTTGTATTGTTCTGACTTTCCTGCGATGTCACGTTAGCGGAATGGACCACATCTGAAACAAGGGACTGATGACCTTGCTGTTTGGTCCCTTAAACCCCAAACAACCAACCAACCAACCAATATGGTGCCTGAGGCGCGTTTGGAGATTGGAAATTTGTGGTAAGGTCTTATGGGACCAAACTGCTGATGTCATCGGTTCCCAAGCTTACACACTACTTAATCTAACTTAAACTAACTTACGCTAAGGACAACACAGACACCATGGCCGAGGGAGGACTCGAATCTCCGACGGGGAGAGCCGCGCAGAACGTGACAAAACGCCTGAGGCCGCACGGCTACCACGCGTGGCGAGGCACGTTTAACTCTTCACCTGAAGAAATAGGCCCATAGTGTGTACGTAAACTTGTGTTCTTTAACACACACAGAAAACTGGAAAATGTGTATCCCCTTTAAAATACAAAACAAATTCCTACAAAAATATAGTTTCTGACGACTTTTGGGACAAACACCGGTACTGGTTCCTTTGAAAAGTAAAACTTGGTTTCCCTTCCCCCTGACGTTATACGACTACTTGGTAACGAACGAATGCAGTGAACTCACACACGTTGGTACTCCTGGCAGACGACTACCCTCTGGTCTGGAGGCAGCAGGCGGTCAGTACATTAAGCACGGCGACTGCGGCTGTCCCTCCGGTGACACTTATTACTGCTTCGCGTTTGCCTGCCAGATTTAATTTCACCGCCTCTTCTTTTACCCATCTTCATCTTTGCGTTAGGCGGTGCTCCAGTAAAACAGGACGCCAAAGAAAAAAGAAAAAAAACGAAAAACAGCCAAAAACAGGCGGAGAATCAAATTTTAAAGTTTTAAAAATATGTAATTGGCGTGTTAACGAAATTTTCCGCTTTTTGATAGCATCACACAGAGGGGCGGCTCGCGCTGGTAAATACGGCCAGAAATAAGGACTGGTACGGGGGGCAGCGCGACACTTAATGCGGTTACTCCCCCTCTCCCCCCCCCCCCCCCCTCCCCGACATCCTACCGCGCCACTTGAAGCGGTCGCGTCTTCTTCCGGCGGCGCTACAAAAATCTTGTAATCGAATTGGCCGGTTGGGCCGCACGCGCACCGCAGCGCAACGCAGCAGGGTGGGGTGCCGCCGCTAATACCTTTTGATCTTATCCATATGTAAAACTGAATTTGGTATGGAGATGCGCCGCGCTCGGGGCTACACAAACCCAGCGCGCTGTCGACAGTCGTGGCGCACACTGCTAGACCTTCTCCTCCTTCACATTCGCTCGCGTCCGACAGTTTTCGCGGCCTGAGATACCGGAATGCTGCAGAAGCTCCGAAAGCGAAGGAATAACTACTGCTCGTGTTGCGAGCCCCGTCGACACGGAAAACACCAGAGGCGCAACATTTACATTTACAACTGCTGAGGAAAATGCGGGAGGAGGAGGCAATATGAGCATTAAAGGGAAGGAGGCTGGCCTACGAGACAGTAGCGCAAGAAGACGGCGAGGACGAGCAGAACCGGCGACTGCGAGAGCCGGATTAGACTGCGCGTTTTACGAGGGACGTTCTGTTCGCAACTTAAGCTTAAATATTTTACAGACTCCAGGCTTCTGTTTCAGTCAGAGCGTAAAGTACGACCGTTTCAAACTCATATTCGTTGTCCATCTCGGACTTGCGTCGGATGCGTTTTGTTAGTGGTGTCATCTTAACCGTTGAAACATAAACATGCACATCCCTTCCCTATCCCGCCCAGAAGCAGTTCGCACAAAATTCTTTTACGCTATAGACCATGTCATATTGTAAAATGACTAGACAGATTTTCAAGAAGGCCACTTTCAATAGTAACCGAAACCTTGGATTATCATTTTACAATATGAAATGGTCCACAATCGAAAAGAACGAAAGGAAAAGTCGTTACAAAAAAAAAACGATTCAAATGGATCTGAGCACTATGGGACTTAACTGCTGAGGTCATCAGTCCCCTAGAACTTAGAACTACTTAAACCTAACTAACCTAAGGACATCACACACATCCATGCCCGAGGCAGGATTCGAACCTGCGACCGTAGCGGTCGCGCGGTTCCAGACTGTAGCGCCTAGAACCGCTCGGCCACACCGGCAGCCAAAAGTCGTTACATTCACGTAGTATATTTCTTGATTTGCCTTCTTGTATGGCCTTAATCCGACCCTCCCTCCACACACACACGCGCACACACACACACACACACACACACACACACACAGACAAAGAGGGTTACTCGTATCTCCAGAGTTTCAAACGACTTCCCGACACTATCAATACATAAAAAAAGACACATATCAATGGATGGAGCATCTCATCAACCTATGATCAGTAACACGTGCCTCTGTATAGTTGCAAGACACTAGGGGCAGTGCGCCGAAACAACACATATAATAGAGCGTTGCATCCATTTTTTTGTCTATGATGTTGAGAATAAGTATAGAAACATTTCACAAATAAAAGGAGCTCCATATCTAGCTGCTACTGTGAGAACACTTCAAAACGAAAAAGAACAAAAAGTGAAACCCAAGGAAACAAATAACAGACATGTGGAATTTACACAATATTTCAATACGTCCTGCTTCCGCAGTCTGAAAAATGTGTAATGGTGTAATTCAAAAAAGGGAAAAATACAAGTCGGGTGAACGTATATTTTGAGATTAAAATCAGTATGTGTGACACGTAAAATATTCAAAGAACGGGAAGTTCAATTGAAGGAAATGTGGCTGGTAATTTGCAGTGTAGTGGCCACAACAGACAGATAAACAGGAGCCATTGTGCAGTCCGTGGGGCAACAGTAAGAAGAGTGAGGAGGCGAGTAGGTGCGTCACAAGTCTGCAAGCAGAATATCTCAATGGCTGGAAGGCATGAAACTGAACACCCACGTGGATGTAATTGGTGAACAGTGTAATGGTACTTGAATTACGTAACCATTGTGGTACCTCACCTGAACCTCTCGATACCAGTAATATTCTACTGTGTTTCTGTTAACTACTTAACATATTTCTGAGACAACTTTCAGATTTGATTTCACTTTTGATACATCGATATGTTTATATTGCAATGATATTATTCTTATGTGTATTCTTTCTTTTGTCACTATGATCTTTGACGTACTTGTAACTCTGATTTTTGGGCGTGTAAGCGATTATTAGTTCGTTGTTAACTTGTTAGAGAGTCGGACCCTGAGAAAGTCAAGTCGTGGACGTCATGTTGGAAAGTCAGCTTATAAAATGTGAACTTTAACAGTGACTGTGAGGAAGATGTTTTCAAGTATGTTTTGTATTGTGAAGTGATGTTAGTGTGTCACGTGATATTGCAATAGAATCAATTAAAAGGAAGTGTAACTTAATTTCGGAGTGCTGATTATTTTTTTACATCACCATTGTCCAACAAAAGTGTAATCTTCAAGAATGGTTTGTGAAGCGCATCTACAAAACTTCTGAATATAGCAGAATAAAGCCTAGGCCTCTTTCCATCCGAGCTTGGAATCATACCCACCTAGATTTACAACGATTGAGCCATGATTTTTACGACGAGACCAGCGTGGGAAACACAAAAAGATGAGTGCCTAGTTTTTGTGATTACATGAAATGACTTTATTAACTGCGTTCTAATGACACCTGCCACATAACATGACTGTTGTTGCCCGAAAATGCAGTATTTAGCAGCGTGAGCAACACCTCAATCGTTATTAAATGCTGACCTTTGTTGTGGTAGGGTTGTTAGAACAGCTTGGTGAGATTGATTGTATCCAAAAGATAAACTCTATACACGGTGCAGTCACAAAACGGTGATCACCTGTTTAAATCCTGAAGAATCGCGGTGGACAAGAAGGGAGTAGTTAAAGTTGTGGAAGGTCCCGACGGGGATGTGGAGCCATGTCGACTCCAGTACCTTGGCCAGTTGCGCGAGATTCCTCCGTTGAAGATTTATTGCACATACAACCCCATCGAGGAGGTCCCATTTAATCTCGACTGGGTTTAAATCTGGAGACTTTGGTGGCCATGGGAACACTACAGGTTTGCCCTGGCGCTCTTCGAGCTACACACGTGCACTGCGAGCTGTGTAACATGTTGCATCGTCCTGCTGGTAGATTCTATAGTGCAGAGGAAAACACAAATAAACTGCATGTAGGGGTAGACAAGATACCCAAGGATAGATTCACACTTGTATTGAACCATTATGCCTTCCAGAATGACGAGATCACCCAAGGAATGCCACGAAAACATTCCCCAGCTATAACGCTCCGTCCTGCAGCCTGGATGCTTTCGATGGTTGTTGCAGGGCCGTACACGCCGACGGTCATCTGTCTGATGGAGCATAAAACGTGAATTTTCTGAAAAGGCCACCTGTCGCCACTCAGTGGCAGTCCATTTTCAGTACTGGCGTGGAAATTCCAGCCTTCGTCGCTGCCATCTGCCGTCTGTGAGTGGGTATTGCACACTGACGTCGAACAGAGGTGGCGGTCGTATTAATGTGATTGGACCATGTATAATTACCACGAACGCTCAGATCAATTCCAGAAGAGTTACAGGAAATCTAATGACAGCGTTGACACCACAATAAAGATATGAGACCAGTAGAATTATCGCCAAGTTTGTACAATAAATATTACCAAGATGTAAGGCATCTGGATTTTATGGACCTTACATGAGCTTGATCCATAATGACAATACAGTACAGTACGAGATCATAAAAAAGAATTATGTTGTATCAACATACGGCAATTGCACTTCAGTTAATCTCATGTACCGAAAACTAACAAAACAATATCTACCAATATACTTACTGGCATGAACAAACAAGTATAAGTGAAACGCATTTTGAAGACGAACTGAGCAGGTGGTTAATGATATCATTAAACTCACATTTAGCAAGCGGACAGCGAGTTTCAGTGCAGAAAGGGATAAGACCAGCACAATACATTATTCCTTTTAATGTAAATAAGGCACGGACTGAGGGTTAGTGGATGCACATCATTAACAGAGCTAGGCTGTGATCCAGCAAGAAAAATAAAATGTATTCATCTCTAGCGAGACGGTGATTGGCTGAAGCCATACTTGGCGATGTAGACATGACACGGTGGGGAGATCCCCATCACATAAAAGCATTTTGAGACCTAAAATTAAGGCTCTCTCTGTCGTCTCGCGGCGCACCGCACAAGTGTGTGGAAATAAGCGAATGCGTTGAGAGCTTTGCCTCCTGTGAAGTGAGGACGATACGCTTCATGTATCGTGGCGACACATAGCAAAGCAGTAGTTAATTATTTCTGCAGGAATTTTTGAGGGCAAAGGAACTGTGCACGTCACACCAACCCATAGCGAGTTTGCAATAGCCCATATTTTGACTAGGGAAAGATTAATGTTCTACGGAATGCAGGAAAGTTGCGACTGAGTGAATTCAGTCAAGGTCAGGGTAGAGAATTAGCGTTTCATGGAGACAACGCCATTGCAGATGCCGCTTGGTAAAGTACTATCACGCATTAGGCCACAGTAAATGTTGAGTCTAGATTTTGCTCACTCCAACTTGTATACACTTTGACCATTGAATATCAACACCTAACATACTAACCTACCCTCACATTGAGTACATGAGTTTTTCATTGGTTCAAAAAGTAAATTTATTCTCCACCAACTCAGTGTATTGACCAACTACGACAACGTAGATTTAAATGAGCTAATCAGGATCTTTAATAATCCTTCCTTCCTGTGATAAAAAATTTTCATGTGTAGAGATAACGATTTTAACAATCGTTATTTCAATATGTCCAAGACTTAAATATTTTGTTATTGGGTGTGAAAAGTAATTGAACATGACTGTTGTTTAACACTTGACCCCTGAAGGCAACAGTTGATAAATTATATGTAGAAGAAAAAGGGGATAGCTGTGTTGTCTTTCTAGAATAGAAGCCAAACTTCCACTTTTATTAATTCGTGCATTCTATGCATGTGACAGCAGCATTTCTAATGATTTTGTTACGATCTGCACCTGATATTAGCTGCCTTACAGGGCCGGGGTCATATTTATTTATAATGCCTGTTTGACACCCTGGACTTGAGAAGACACTTCAGATATTTTGTCCATTTGCGCACTAAGTGCTAAACTAAGTTTGTACACATTAGTACATTTCCTGTGCAGATACAAAGGTCAGACATACGACAAAGGTTTTAACATTTATGTATGAAATTGTAACAACAATACCAAAAGTTACAGATACACAGAAATTATGTAATACTCTGTATGTGATAGCGCTCAAAGTCATCTATAAAATGAGTATAAAATTTGTGAGGCACATAACAGAATAAGTAATTATTATAAATAAATTGTTGAATAAGTTTCGTCCAAGTGTCAAAAGAACGAGTTCTCCATATTTATACTGAAGATTAACAGCAGCAACAACAGCACAAACAATTTACCATACTATCCTAATTTATTCATATGTATGTGATCCGAAAATTTGGTAATATAATGTTGCAAGAAAGTTAGTTTATTAGAATGGCACCACAGGAGCATGAACAAAATTTTAACTTGATTAGATCACTGATGCTCCTATTTGTAGCGTATAATACTTATCAGAAAATATGACTATATATATAACACAAGAGCTGATATAACAACATTAGTATTCACATGACTGAGTTGAAGAAGGAGCAAGCACATGTGGTGTAGGGGTCTTTTGATGTTCTTAGTTAACTGGGTAGGATTTTTGGTAATAATTGGGTGCCTGGAGTGCTTGACAAGTTTATGTGTGTTTGGTGTCAGGAATATTTCGATTTGTCACTGTTCAGGACTTAGTTATTCCTCAGTATGACAGTCTGTAATTTAGAGACTTCTAAATAGTAAATGATAGTTTAGCTAACAATGAGTGAACATTGCTATGGTGAACTGAAGAGTGCATACAGATTTGATTGAGTTTCATCATCTTCAGCTTCATTTGGGTGAATATCTATTTTGTTGACATGGCTACTTCTACTCCAAACAGGAGACCAGTATTAGGCAACTCGAAGTGTTTATGCTGCTATTACTAAGGTGATTGCATTAGACGCCCAGGTAGCACCACACAGTTTCCAGTCCAGCTAGCATCACCCAGTTTCCTTACTATGTTATTTCTCGAGTTTAGCTCCTGTCCTGTTACTACTGGGTGTTTCCTAAATATCAGGGATCTGTGGAGAGTCACACCCAAATATGTGGGATGTCTACAGCGTCGTAATTTTTTGTTGCGGAAGAATACGTTCATTCTCTGTGTCCCATTTTGTTGGCTAGGTGGAATCAGTTGTATTCCGTTTCATTAGAGTTCAGGCAAAGTCTCCACTTTTTTCAATACTTGTCGAGCTTTTCTAGATCGTTAGTAAGTGATTGTTCAACTCCTTCGAACGTGTTGCTCTCATTTGCTATCGTTAGGTCGTCGGGGCAGCTAAACTCTACAAAATCAGTGGTGACTATGTCGCTAGTTTACAAGGTAAATAAAAGCGGGGACAGAACCGAGCCCTGTGGGAGACAGTTCTTTATGGAGCAGCATTTTCTTTTTGGTTTCTCTAATGTTACCGTTCAAAGAGCGGTTTATAAGCATGTTTACCGTAAGTGATGTGAACTTTGAGCTTGGAACGGTTTGATTTAGCTTGTGTATTACTCCATGCTGCCACATGGTGTCATGCACTGCTGTGAGGTCAATAAGTGCCACTGAAGCCTGCTTTTTCTTATGAAAGCCAGTTCTATTAATGATCTTAGGGTGAGAACGCGCTCGTAGCAGCTTCGATCGCACGAAATCCTGCTTGGTGTAGAGGTAGTCTGACATCAGTTTTTAGGTATTAGGGGCCGGAGTGACACGTCTTGGAGTATAAAATGTTGGAGTTACTTCCTGAAATAAAAATAAATTGTCACTATGATGGCTTCTCAAGCTTGGAATAATAAATTAAACAGAGAAAATTAATGAATATTCCGAGGTGTAAGTATCTGAAACTTGGGAACATCTGTATAGACGAAAGTACAGTTCCACTGCTGTGACTCATGATTTTTCGACTGGGGCGTACAGCAGCATCATTGTCGGTATCCTTACCAATAAATTTACATGCTATTGAGGATAAATTATCCACATACCATGTTATAATGAAACGATTATCTGCTGTGTCTCTGACACATTCACGTCCATTCACACATTTCACGTTTGTCGATGAAATCCAGAGAGCCGTAAACATCAAAGGCTAAGTTAATGCTGAGTACATTGACTTCCGGATGGAATTCCATATAATTACGCACTGTCGGTTAGTGAATAAAATTCGAGCTTATCGAGAATCAGACCAGATGTTAGATTGGATTCAGGACATCTTTGTAAGTAGAACTCTACATGTCCTTCTCAACGAGACCAATTTGACAGTTTGAAAAGTAATTTCAGTAGTACGCCAGTGGAGTATTATAGGGCCGATAATGACTAAAATATACAGGGTGTTACAAAAAGGTACGGCCAAACTTTCAGGAAACACTCCTCACACACAAATAAAGAAAAGATGTTATGTGCACATGTGTCCGGAAACGCTTAATTTCCATGTTAGAGCTGATTTTAGTTTCGGCAGTATGTTCTGTACTTCCTCGATTCACCGCCATGATTTCATACGGGATACTCTCTACCTGTGCTGCTAGAACATGTGCCTTTACAAGAACGACACAACATGTGGTTCATGCACGATGGAGCTCCTGCACATTTCAGTCGAAGTCTTCGTACGCTTCTCAACAACAGATTCGGTGACCGATGGATTGCTACAGGCGGACCAATTCCATGGCCTCCACGCTCTCCTGACCTCAACCCTCTTGACTTTCATTTATGGGGGCATTTGAAAGCTCTTGTCTACGCAACCCCGGTACCAAATGTAGAGACTCTTCGTGCTCGTATTGTGGACGGCTGTGATACAATACGCCATTCTCCAGGGCTGCATCAGCGCATCAGGGATTCCATGCGACGGAGGGTGGATGCATGTATCCTCGCTAACGGAGGACATTTTGAACATTTCCTGTAACAAAGTGTTTGAAGTCACGCTGGTACGTTCTGTTTCTGTGTGTTTCCATTCCATGATTAATGTGATTTGAAGAGAAGTAATAAAATGAGCTCTGACATGGAAAGTAAGCGTTTCCGGACACATGTCCACATAACATATTTTCTTTCTTTGTGTGTAAGGAATGTTTCCTGAAAGTTTGGCCGTACCTTTTTGTAACACCGTGTTATCTAGTTGATAACACCTGAAGCTGCTTGACGCTCTTCGCGGACGCTGCTGTCGTCTGTAGGAGCGTTGATCGCCGGGAGGCTCTAGCGAACTGCAGAAAGATCATCAGAGAATCTACGACTGCTGAAGGCAATGGCAATTTGGCGATTGATGTTGAACATAATAAATATAACGTATTGCGTTATATGCAGATAGATGTACTGCATGTTACTAAGGCGCAGAAATCCATTAATGTTCGATTACGCTATTGGCGATAAATCACTGAAAGCAGCAACAGCCGTAAAATAGTTGTAACCATGAGTTCCTATCTAAAGTGGCAATATAATGTAAAACTAGTTGTAAGAAAAGGAGAGTGCCGGCTGAGATTCAGTGGAAGAAATGTAAGGTTATCCGTAAGGGAGACAGTATACAGGACGATAGTGCGACCTGTTCTTGAATACTGCTCCAGTGGCTGCGATCCTCACCAGTTCGGATTAAAAGAAGACATCGATGTAGTTCAGAAGCGGGCTGCTAGACTTGTTATTGGTAGGTTCGAACAGTACGCAAGTGTTAAGGTGATGCTTCGAGAAATTAAACGGGAATCACCGGAGGGAAGGCGACGTTCTTTTCGAAGAACACTAAAGAAAATTCTGAATACAGGCATCTGGATCTGACTGCACAGTGATCCTACTGCCGCCAACGTACATATCGGGTAAGAACTAAGAAGATAAGATACGAGAAATTAGAGCTCATTAGAGCTCATACAGAGTCTATTTAGACAGTCGTTCTTTCCTCGCTTTGTCTGCGAGTGGAACAGGAAAGGAAACGACTAGTAGTCGTACTGGGTACCCTCTGCCACCCACCACGCAGTGGTTAGCGGAGTATGTACGTAGACTTAGGTGCAGATGTAGAAATGTGATTTATCTATGAAAGGAGTAGCTTTCCAAACAGTTGTTCAGCATATTCTTGGGTATTGGCCATCAGTCTGGGATTCTAAACACATTGGGTCAATGTAAGAGATGGAGAGTATCCAACGCAGAGCAGCACGCTCCGTCGTGGATTCGTTTAATAAGCGTCAGAGTGTAGTGGAGATGCTCAACAATCTCCAGTTGCATTAAGGAAAGCTTTCCAGCTGAAATTTCCAGAATCCACATTCCGACAAGAGTCGGGCTACATATTACTACCTCACGCACACTTCTCTGAAGATGAGTATGACAAAAAAATCAAAGATACTAGAGTTTATATTGAAGCTTATCAACGGTCGCTTTTCCCATGCACCATTCAGAGGAAGACCTGTGTGTAATGTACCTATGGGAAAGCTGGTGGTGGCAGGACGTTCAGAAATACGAGATGGATTTGTCAGGAAATTTTTAAAGTGCAAGAGGGCAGTGGTGGGGGAATTTAGGACTCCAAGATGTCGGAACGAGCCCAGATGTGTTTCGTAATCCTTCCCTCTATCCGTCACCTCACCCTTCCTTCTCCCTATTCCCTCTCCACCCAATCTCAGTGAAGTGTTAAGATAGCACAGCACCTGAACTGTGCAAAAATAGTGACAAATTCGAAGATAAACAGTGTTACCGAGAAAATGACCTAAGCTTCACTTGAATTGGCCTCTGAAATGCGTAAACTGACATTATCACAAAGTCATACACATACACACACACACACACACACACACACACATCCCCTAGAACTTAGAACTACTTAAACCTACCTAACCTAAAGACATCACACACATCCATGGCCTGCGACCGTAGAGGTCGCGCGGTTCCAGACTGAAGCGCCTAGAACCGCTCTGCCACTCCGGCCGGCCGGAGGACAATGATAGCGTAAAGCAAATGTTCTTCCTGATGCCTGAATGCCTATCCAGTAACTTTATGTATTTGATCGTCGTCCAGATCTTCGTCAACAGCACCTTGTGTAAGACTAGCAACTGTAGAAAAGGAAAAAATGAGTTTATGTGTTCTCCAGTCACAATTTTAAATAAAAATATTGTAAACTCTTATAAATTGCAATAAAAATTAAATTCACCTTCACAACAACGCATGTAATCCATTTGATTACATTTCTACAGTTGCCTCAAGGTTGAGTTGGAGCTTGTAATCCACATTCACCTTATTTAATTGATGGAGAGGGTAATAAGAGGAAAGGAAATCCACTTCCCATAAAAATAACTTACACTATTTTGTTGCAAGGCTAGTAATCAAAACAGGGTAGAGTACTGTGGAGAGATGTATCTAACCAGTCTTTAGACTGACGACAGTATCGGTTATAACAAACTGTGAAATATTTCACGAATTTCAATCAAGAAGAACTTACCATCTGTCTCAATCACGTCTCTCTCCTCGTTTAACATGTCCGGTGATGTTCTGTGCAGATGTGCTGTACAGTGTCTCTACTATGCCCATCTATTGGATCACATTCCACTTTTCAGTTCTGGGCCCACAGTGAGAACGTAAACCCCCCGCCCCCAGAAAATAGTGTCTCCTGCCAAGTGCTTACTTGGAGGGTAATCGCCTGATATGATGCAGCACACATAACATAACTGTCATCTGTCATACATTTCCTTCCTCGTGACAATTCTCAGATGCCTACTGCAGGGGCAATGAAGACGCTCAACCCGGACTTGCTCCCACTCTCTTTGCTCACGTGAACGGCTATCTATGAGAATGGCATTTTGGCACAGACCACGAGCTACAGACGAGCGTAGGGAATTGGCAACAATCAGAGGGTATTGGCAAGTTGGTACCATGCTACAACAAATGTCTAAGTCGGAGCAGCGACTATGATGAGAAGTAACAAGAAGGTGTAGCTAAATATTGCAAATTAAACATTTTTTTTTATTTTCACTATGCTTTCCATTTCTCGACCGAGCGGAAGTAGAAAAAAAATACCTCTCGTAATACCACCTTCAGCTGCTTCAGCCGGAAAAATTAGGTCAGAGAAAGATTTCAGTATCTCTCGTCCTAAGACACCTGAGAGAAAAGTTAGCCATTGGACCACTGAAGTATTAGATTACTGCGTGTACTAGTAAACAATCGAAGATTGCTTTTTCAATAGCACAGCTTGATCAGTGTTGTACGATAGAGCACGACTTCTCCCGCCCACTACTGATATCGTAGTCTTTGCTCTGCACAAAGTTAATGAGGACACTGGGCTTATAGTGTTCTATGACGATCCCTAAACTTTTATTACAAATTTATATAATGTGGAAAGATATGACCGCTTTTGCTGTTAGTCCTTTATTTACAGACAAGAGCGGTTTTGCAGCATTTTTGCTGATCGTCAGGTGCAATAAAATGAAGTCACATTCTGATCGTAAGAAGACAATGAGTAGCGGACGTCAAAATTAAGTCAAGTATAACGCTCCTGTGACACCATGAGTAACAGTTATCGGAGTCCTCAAATGCCGCGTATTATCATCTACGAAATAATGAAGGGATTGAGAAGCTATCTGTCTTATCTTTTCAAAATAGCTCCCTTACTTCAAACTCTGCTACATACAAATAGCCTTCTAAACAAAATTTTATGATCCTGAAAGTTCAGGAACTGTTTGCAAATAATCGATCTTTGAAAACGGAATTGAGATGTACTGGCTGTAAATAGTTAAGCTATGAACACGAAATTTGCTATGAGAGTTTAATTATACCCATAGGCTCAGTGCCACAGAGTGCAGTTTCTGAGTTTTTGTGCTAATAAAGTATCATTTTGAATTACATCAAATGAAAGCTTTAAATAATTGGTAAGTCGTGCTTGCGATAGAGTCTTGCATTCATCCACCAGTGCGACTGTCAACTGCTTGATGGTCGTTGCTGCCTGTAGACATGACAACGCGTCCCGCACGCGCTTGATAAGATTTCAGTCAGGGGAATGGGCAGACCAGTTCGTTCGCTGAATATGTTCTACGGGCTCGGTGCATAGTCATCCATAAAAATGAAGTCAAGGCCGAAAGAACCACTGAGAAGACCCACGTGGCGAAGGCCTACAGTGTCACAGTAACACTGACCAGTGAGTGTCATTCTCAACCTCTTTTTTCTAATAAATCTGTTGTTATCTTGAATGTCGTACGTTATCTCCAAAGATACCCTTCCTTGGTCACTTATTAATTTGATTCATTTATGTGGGAGATAACAGTAGTTATTTTGGGGGATTATGTATCGTGTCAACTTCAGTTTCACTGCTCGGGGCTCTAATTAGTCATTTGCGTATAAATAGCCCGTTGCGTTTAATTTCACAGTTGTATAACTGAAGTGTGGTTCCCCCATTACTGTCCCATACAACATTCGAGGCAGAAATTTAGTAGAGGTATCCCACCTACCTTCCCACAAAACAAAACACTTTGTAAAGTGGATGACTTTATTCTGCGGACAGAGATGGAATGTTATGCAGTGTGTGTGTGTGTGTGTGTGTGTGTGTGTGTGTGTGTGTGTGTGTGTGTGGGCACGTAAGTGTACTTGTACGTATATAACTGTCAAAAAATCGAGTTTTTAATTTTTGTCTTAAAAAATTCTCTGTAATTTTCTGAACCAGAAAAATGTTTACTTCCAGGAAAATGGACCATACAAAGTATCAAAATTAGAGGAATTTAAAACTGGCTGCATGCACTACGACGTCCCCATGGCACACAGTCAGCTCTGTTAAAAATAAATTTTTGCTATCATTTGTTTCGTTTTTATAGCATTTTAGCCCCTGAAGCTGGCTAATCTGCGGAAGTCTTACAGCTGCTTATCTTTTATTCATACAGAGAGTTTAGTCATTGTTTGATATCGTTTTGGCGCGAATATTGACAGGTACAATAAAATTATTCTACAGATTTAGAATAAGTAGCAAATGCTGTTCAGGAAAGTGTAGACATGAATGACAACAATACATGTATGTCCGCAGCCGTGCATGCCTTCTGGCAACGAAGAGGCCACAGTTCCATAAATGATGTAGTGACAGCTACGTCCTTGGACAATGATAAAGTCATTGATGTGGAATGTATTACCACTTACTGTCATGGCAGTACTAGTGGAACTGAAAATCATAGATGTTTGATTAATTTTAGTTGTTATAGTGTAGGGATGGAATTTCAAGGTGTTGTGAAGATATTTCACAGGTCAGTGGAGAAATACGGTGTGATGTATACATCTTACCTAGGAGATGGAGACTCAAAAGGGTACCAAAACGTTTGTGAATCCAAACCTTACGCCGACAAAAAATTAAAAAAATGGAATGTGTTGGACGCGTCCAGAAAAGGTTAGGTACAAGATTTAGGAACCTGAAGAGGAATTTGAAGCGAAAGAAATTAGCTGATGGTAAGTGCATTAGTGGTCGTGGTCGGCTTACGAACGAAGATATAGGCAGGTTGGAATATTATTATGGACAAGCCATAAGAGGGAGTGAAAAAGAAGGTATGGGCTGCCTTCTTTCATAAATCCTCCCCAGATGACTACCCATGTCATGCACTCTGCCCACCTGGCAGTGATTCATGGTGTGGCTACCAGAGGGCTGTTACTCAAGGTGAGACCTACCACAATAAACATTCTTTGCCATTTGTTATAATGGAAGTTATAAAACCTATATATCAGGATCTTAGTAACACAAGATTATTAGAGAAATGCTTACATGGTAAGACTCAAAATCGGAATGATAGTTTCAACAATTGTATATGGGGACGGATATCAAAAGCTGTTCTGCTGTCCATTGTTTCAGTGACGGTGCAGTGTCTAGCCTTAATGTTATGGAACTGATGGGAGTGATGGTGGACTAAATATGCATAGAGCTCCAGTAACCATTGACTGAAGGAAACCCCCAGAACAGAAAAATCTGTGTTGGAAGACACCAAAGAAGCAAGAATAAGAAGAAGAAGTGTGAAAAACAGAAGGGAGGAAGAACAACACAGTAAACAAGATAAATATGGAACTGGGATGCATTAGTGCCATGCAAGTTTAATAGAAAAAGCAAGTTTTAACTTCAACTTGAATTTCCCGGAAGTTAAATTATTTCGTGTTCTGTTACACTTTGGCTAAAAACTATTTAAGGCAGAGAGCTAAGATTTTGTATACTACCTTAAAACATGCTTATCTAAAACGTTGTCTGCCCTTGTGACTTAACTTTGAAAATAAAATACTTTTTTTAAGAAGAACCCTGAATTCATACCCAAAATTTTTGCTAATCATACTTAAAAAATTTTGTGCCACAATTCATGACTGCGCCATCTTTTCAGTAGTCTACTTTAAACATAATAGTGTAAAAAACTTACAGGAAAAATAAATCTATTTTGTTTGTATTTTGAGTAATGTGTACACAAATAATTAGCGTGATTTATTTCACCTACAACAAAAAGTACTATTATAAACAAGTGTGAGAGCTAAAGCCGTGGTTCATACACAAAAATGTTCCAAAAAGATGTCTTAAAAGATGGTAAGCATGATATGGGCTTACAAATCTTATTCTTTGAATTACACTGTTTAGAAAACTGACAATTTTTCAAGGTTTCCTCTGGTATTCACGGTCCAGTCCCCCTAAGTGAAGCTTACTTAATTTTTTTCGGAACTACTGCATATCTTCAAACTTTGAGCCATTTTTACGCAAGTTCGATTGATCTACTGCCTTATTTTAATTCTGTGCTAGGATACAGTGAAGAGGGGAGAAGGAACAGGGAAGGCAGAGCCTCGGGGAACGGGACTAATCACAAGTGGGCTATTTCCGCCATCTTGGACTTTTTAATTTCCCAACACTGTCATCTTGTAATCTTTTAAATTTCCTGCCACCGCCATCATGCATTTTTCAATTTCCTTTCAACGTTATCTCGGATATCTCGGTGATTGCAGCACCGTCTAGCGGCAAAAACGTGAATTATGTCTTCTTCCCCACAGATTGTGTTATACCAGAAAAACCCTCTACCACACCACACGTGTTTTTTCTCAAATATAGTCATAAAACACAATTATAACACGGTCAAAAGACTACTTCGTATAAAGTCAGGAAGAAAATCTGGTGTAGGTCAAAATTTGAAATCTGGATCACACTGCAATGTAAACGTCGTGTGACTAGGGCCTCCCGCCGGGTACACCGTTCGCCGGGAGCAAGTCTTTCGAGTTGACGCCACTTCGGCGGCTTGCGCGTCGATGGGAATGAAATGATAATGAGTAGGACAATACAACACCCAGTCCCCGAGCGGAGAAAATCTTTGACCCAGTCGGGAATCGAACCTGGGCCCTGAGGATGGACAGCCTGTCGCGTTGACCACTCAGCTACCGGGGGCGTACTGGATCATGCTCATCCAGCTTTAAACTACCATGTTCTATTCCTTCGTTACTAGCAGGACCTGACGCCGCCTTATCGAGTAGTGTTTATTTCGAAAACGGGCAAGAAAAATTCTTTCAGTCTAGGTAATCACTAGGTAATCAGAGGGTCGAGCCTCAGCTCCTACTGATGCATGATCTTACGACTCATCAGTGAAGTGGAAGAGTGCTGAGATCGCTAATACTGATGTATTCCCATAGATAATCACATATTCTTGTAGGCATGTGAATGCTTCTTCTTTCTTCTTCCTTTGTAAGGAAATGCAGGGCGTTTTAAGTGTTGTGATTTCGTTTCTCTGCTGCGGACGTTCAGTGAATAGTTTGAAGAGTACTCAAGGATTCTGAGTATACAAAAAGTTACTGTCCATAGTGACATCTTATACGTTACAGTACCTGTAAGATCGGAAGTAACTTAGCATTACATTCATTACTGAACTGAACATACGTGCCTACAATGGAAAGATGCATATTTCGCATAAGAACAAAAGAAAGAAAACAAACAAATGTAAAAAAGCAGAAAAGGCAGGACCTGAGTATGTGAGGAAGGCTGTTATTAAACTGAAACGGAGGTAGACAGAGAATGTAGCTTTGCGAAATAATGACACCTTGTGACAAGAAAATACGCGGAGAATGACGTAATATGAGATAGATGGACGATATAAGGAAACCAGCAGGACAATATTTTATCGGAAAACCTGAAGACAGTGTGTAAGGTGACAATATATGCTGAAAACTCCGATTCACATTCCATTTCGTTCAGTGACGAAGAATTGAACATTGTGTATATAAAGCAACATATAAATTAACCCTGAACTCAGATCCCAGAGGATGTCACTGTTGGCTTAAAAGACAATACTATTCGGAAAACGAAATTATTGAAAGAGTACTTTATTCATATTTAAGTTATGTGAAGTCATATGTTGTAATAAGTGGAATTCATCACACGTGACGTAGGGGCGCTACCCATTGACTTCAGCAGAAAAGATATACCCCAAGAGAGCGATGCCAAGCTGGGCAGTTGTGGACGGCAGTTGGGAGCAGTTGTGGACGAGACTAAGTTAGGTCCTGTCTAGAGTGAACACCGACGAGTGAAGTAAAATCAGGTGAGAAATAGTAAGATAATTAACAGTTTTGACACAGAATACTCAGGACGGAAACCACTGCTGGATAGTGAACATAAAAGTACTAGAAGAAATTTATTTTTGACAAAGTGCAAAGTAGTAAAAACACGTGGTGCAAAAGGTAATAACAGTGTACGGAAACAATCGGTGTCGTTGTGTAATAGTGGATATGATAAGCGATAATGCAAAGAAAGTGATTCTTTTTTATTTCAGTAAATGATTTTCCTACAAATTTACCTCAGGGAAGAATCGATGAATTCCATCGCAGCTCACCTCACCTTAAGATAACTGTGAACTAATTTGTATACTAGGAGTACAGCATAGTTCGCCAGACGAGGAAAACGACTTGGAAATGTTAGTGTTGTTTGCATGTCAAAGAATATCTACATATCTTTGCTTGAAGTTAGATTTCATTCATGAACGCAGTCGCTTTCAGTAATGTGTAGAGAAACATAAATTCCGTTGTGCACGAACATTAACATTTGATAGACATATGGCAGTCGACTTAATGTACTCGTACTTAGCTTACCATATCAGGCTAAACAGATGCAAATAAAGGGCTCGCTATACGTAATGTGTGGAGAGTATGGAAGCGGCCTACATTCAGAAGCGGATGATCAGATGATGATGACGATGGTGATGATAATGATGATGACGATGATGAAGAAGAAGAAGAAGAAGATGATGATGATGATGATGATGATGATGACGATAGGTATCTGGTAGCGTGTGGTACACGCTCTGATGTCTGCGAACACACGACATTACGTGAACATCTCTAGGCACTCAACTGCTGCCGAAGCATCGTGTTCATGGAAACTAGCCACAGGCGGATCCAGGTCGCTCACAGATATGATCAAAACTGAGCCTCCAAATATGACCACGATTATTTAAGTCAGGTGGCCTGGAGGACAACACAGTTTTGTATGTGCCTGTGGAGTATGTTACTCAAGTTATTCTGACACGAATAGGGAACAATGGAATGTTGCATTCTATTGTTAAACGTACATGTTCCGTCCCGTGAAAACCCTCCCAGGGACGAAACAGCTAGACCATCTGCCTGGCAAATGCCCTGATGGTTAGCAGGAGGCATTGCCGTGTCTGTTTTTCAATGTAGCTATACCCATCCGTTGGCCAGTACCAGTGAGTGCCACAAATGATCGGTTCACCCATTATACTTCGATACTTCTAAGGTCCAATGGTGGTGACCCTACGGCCATGCTTGTCTTTGTGCCACGTGACTTCCTGCGTGCACAGAAACTCGCGGTAGACCTTGGACTTCACAATGAGGAGGCAGGTTTTAAGACTGCTCACCTGCTGTGTTTGTCTCACTAACCAATCAGATCGCTGTTACATTACGTGATATTCAAAGCGATTCTGGTCATAAACTCTTTGTTGCCCACTGAAGTGGCAGTTTTCATCAATCGACGTACCTGCGACACGCCCTCGACTCGGTGAGACATAAAGAGCCCCGTGTCAGCAAGAGGAGATGGTGTAATTCGTACGTCGGACATATATAAACTGGCCACTACCAAATGCTCCGATATCGAACCTCTTGCTCACCCTGGAGTCGGCTATACCCTGTAGGCTAGTGCACATCGGAGACATGTCAGGCATGTAAACCGCCAAACTATTCTATTTGAGTCGATGACAGGAACTATCTCTCACAAAAAAGCTATTTCAAATGCAACAGCTCATTAGCGAGTATTTCCCAGGTATTCTGAATAGATAACTCCATCCTCACATTCATATAAGTTATTTGATAAAAAGTATGCAGCGTTCTGTTAGTAGACATTATTACAGAGTGTGTCTGCACTCGGCCTTTATGACTGCTTGAAGTCTGCTGGGGACACTGTCAATGAGGTGGCTCAATGGCTGTGGAGGAAAGACAGCTCATTCTTCCTCAAAAGCCGAAACCATGATGGACACTGGAGTCCGGAGCCAAGTCGACGTTCTAACTCTTGCCTATGATGGTCCGTTGGAGTCAAGTCGGGACTCTGAACGGGACAGTCTATTTCAGATATGTTATTGTCTACAAACCATTGCCTGATTAATCACAGAGTGCATTCTCACACTGATACAAACATCGTCTCCGAGTGTTTCTCTGATGTACGCTGTAAACACTTTAAAATTTGTTCCTATCATTCCACATTTAGCGTTTTATTAAGTGCAATAGCGGAACCACGCCCTAACAAAGAATAAACCCCCAGATCATGTTCCCATAAACTTGTTTTCAGACTTTTTCAGGCTCGTGTTAAGATGGGGCGTGATAGAGATCGATAAAAAATTTAATGTTTTGACATTAATCTTGGTGATACGTTAAAATACTTTTATCTATTTCTTGTCGCAAAGCCAGTATCCACTACTACGATATGGATATAAGCATTATACTTACCTATGCCCTATCTGAAGATGAGTCCGAAAAGTTTCGAAATCTAATTTCTGAGAAGCAATTAACTTTTGAAAAAGTTACTGGTTGCAGTTTCTTGTGGTTGTATTCGATATACAGTCACGGTTCCTATAACAGAACATGCGTAACAGATAAATTTAACGTAATTAAAATATTGTGATTGGAACTATTCAGCAATTCGTGAGCAGTACCTTACAAAACTCTGTCTCTGTTATTTTTAATTTTTCCCGTAGTGTTTTTAATATTCTAAAAATTAAATCTAAAGACATGATATTAAAGTTAAAAGACTGAGGTCGAGCAGAAGCTTACGTTGCTGTTACACAAGAGAGACGTGAGAATTTGCTCCCTCAAAGCTCTTAACGTTTCAAAATGTGTTGCACATCAGGTTTGGGCAGCAAACCGCGCCTGGCTGCTGCAGCTTTATAGAGATTTTTCGCGGTCTTGGCTTAATTATGCGTGCATGGTGTATGGAACTGCTAGTAGTTTAAGGTAATGAATACAATTCAGTATGAGGCAACTAGATACGCTACAAGGGCGTTTAGATCGAGCACTTCTTCCAGTCTTTGAGCAGAAGCCGGCAAGTTAACACTCCATATCAGACGGCAGATACACATAGTCCAGTAAGTGTACAAAATGTTCCCTAGGCGCCTGCGTACGTAGCGTTGCTTGTTCACCCATGGAGAAAAATTTAAATAGTAGTACGCAAGCTACGAGGCCATTTTTAATCCGAAGGAAGAGCTGTATTTTAGAAAAGGGTGTGGAGAATATATGGCAAGCGTGGAGTAAATCACCGCGTTGGCCTCTTCAGAGGCCCATAGTTGTTTTACTAATTTTAGACAAGAAACCACTCTGAATGGGGTTTTTTGGTATTTTTGGTATTTTAGGAAGGTTCCCTTGGCCCCAAATGGTTTTTATTCTTACCAAATATATTTTATGTATGATTTGCTAAGTTCTACACGGTTCTGAAGGCACTAGAGCAGATGAAGTGAAACCTAGGAACGCTTCCATCTGCTCTGATTCCCTTATTTATGTTGAGGCAGTCCGACAAAATTATCCAGTAGCAAAAATTGTACAGAACATACAGGCCACTTCTCTTTTGCTACCACAGCATGGGAAGGAAGTGGTACTCTGCTAAGTATCTGGCCAAATGAGAATAAAGGGAACTCTGAAGTCCTACACAGCAGTCACGGAGGCAAGTTGAACAATTTGTCGTTCCCTTATAGACTGTAACTCACTGTGGAGATAGAATTTATTCTTCAACGAGAGGAAGAGTGGCTGGTGGCAAGCTGTGCACCGTGGGGTTCCTCCTTCGAGTCACACGAGCGGGATGAAGGGTTACTCCCTCATCTCCTTACGGAACAGCCCCATTACACACGGCTTTTTGCTCCTCTGGGAGAACCCAACGAATTTTTAGTGATTGTCGCGCACACATTTCGGCATGTAATGTTTTAACACAGTGTATTTTACATCCAAGGCAGAAATTGATTTAAGTGGGGATTTGCCCTCTACTTTAGCAAATGATGAATTCTTCACATTCCTGCCGAAACTCTTAGGGTAAAGGTTTCGTTGTGTCTTCCTCATTCATTTCTTTCGCGACATTGTAAAAGTCAGCATCATTTGCAAACAGTCTAGGTGGGTTGCTTAGGATGTCTCCTAAATCATTTGTATAGGAGGAAGCCCAGGTATCACTTCACTTCAGTTAGATGTCTCCCCGTCAGTTAATACTAACTGTGATCTTCCTGACAGAAAATGTTGAATTCTGTCACATAATAGACTGTATGTCCATAACAGTGAAGACCTATGCTATACAGTTTTTCATTATTCATAGCTCCATTTCTCTTTTTATCGGAAGTTTTGAAACTGACGATTTGATTGATCTGTGTGTGTGTGTGTGTGTGTGTGTGTGTGTGTGTGTGTGTGGGTGGGTGGGTGGGTATGTGTGCACGTGCGCGCACGTTTTTATGCCATTGGTTTCTAGAGATACGGATTCCTTAATTTTTGTTAATATTTTAGGAATTTAACTTTTTTAATCACACTCCTCTCACAACAGTGATGTATGGAGGCCAAAAGCTTACCTGTTGTGCTCTCCATCAAACATGTAATCAATAATTTTAAATTATACAAATTTCGTAAGTGAACGTTCCAAGTTTCTTTTTAATGATATAAAATGATTATACATATGTGTTGTTGTAAAACACGTAACACTAGTAAAATTTAGCCATATTTTGAATTCAGTATTTCATGAAAAATAAAAGTAATAGGAACGTGTCCGATTTTAGTTCTACAACTGTCTCATTTTTATATGAGTTTTATTGTATCTACCTCTCTCAATTAGATGTATTTAGTTATATGAATTCAGTGACATTTAATTATGACTTTCCATCGTTACCGAACAGCCAAGGGATTACTCCTGCAATATGGGGCTGGATGATCTGAATAACGCATCTATTAAAATATTTTTGTGTGTGACTGCAGCTATTGAGTAACTGATCTGACCATCGCAACCAGTAGTCTTCGAATAACAGCTGAGATAGTCTAAAGGCTGTCTAGCCAAAAGTTAAACAGAATGAAAAAGATTGTAGGGGTTTCGCAAGCTTCAAATGGATTCCTTGCAAACAGGTACAGTGACTTCTTCCCTGCATCAGGAATTCTAACTCCTACTCTCAGAGGGAGAGCAGAATTGAGTTAACTGCAAAATGGATGCCGTCTCATTAGCGTTGTCTCGGTCGCGTCCTTCTCTACAGTTTAAATGAGGTAAAGGGGATGTTACGAATAGGAGAGGCACTGTAAGATTTATAGTGTGCCCATCGCAGATAGGAACCACAATCCAAGCCGCATCTGTTATATTGTATCCACTGTGCCCAGCGTCCTTTCATCAAATCTCTTACCGCCCATTTTCTTAGTTTTGCTCTTTGTTTTCGCTATATTTATTTATTTATTTATTTATTTAACCTGCTCAGATTATGGCCATCAGGCCCTCTCTTACATCGGACCAGTGTTCCACACATGCAGCATTTCACACATCAGAGTTACATCATGACAATAGTTTAAATAAGAAAATTAGATTACTCTAGTGACAATATGAATAAAGAGTAATGACAAAGACCTAATAAAGTAAATGCTGGCAGTATTTTTACAACAGGTGCTATACATACAAATTATGATAAAAGCAATAATAATAACAGTAAGAAATCAAATAATAATGATAAACATGAGTTTCATGTTATCTGTGTTACGAGACATCTGTCTGCTGAGTAGCAGTAAGAACTAGTGAAACATTTGAACTTTCTGCCAGTGCTGCATGCTAGGAGCATACTCTGGTCATTTACCCTAATGAGGCGTTATGCAAACGTTATTATACACTGCATGACAAAAAAAAGGGGGTATCCAGAATGCTTGGGTGGATTTTAGTCTAACTTTGTACACGTACACACCATCGGTGTATATATATATATATATATATATATATATATATATATATATATATATATATATATATATATAGTTCCCTGCAAGACGTATGACACACCACTAGACTACATTAGTGTTGTTCTTATTTAGTGTTGTTACCTTGCCTCGTAGTGTATCCAGGACGCGTAAACAGCGTCAGATGTAGGGTCATCATTGTGAGGGACAACAATACGCGAAGTACTCGTGTGAGACCCCGTTATCAGAACTTGACAGAGTTGAGAGGAGTGTCGCTGTTGGTCTTCATTTTGCCGGCAATGGTGCAATATCCAGGTCTGTAGGGTATTTTGATGTGTCAGTGGGCCAGTATTGGAATGTAATCGTCGTCAAGGTTCTGGTCGATCACATCTGACCACTGCTATGGAGGTCGCCGTATTGTGCACCACGCACATCTTAACCACTTCACATCTGCGACTGCCACCCGAGAACAAGTAATGGACCCTGAGCAACTTTCTGTTTCATCCCGCAATATTGCTCGGAGATTAGCAACAGCTGGACTACGAAATTACAGACCCAAGCGCAGGTTGCCGTTAATACCACAACACAAACGGCTACGTTTTGAATAGTGCAGTGAATTCTAAAGGCAAATTATTGGTGCTCGTGTGGTGGATGCTTCCTTAACGAAGTTAGCCAAAGTGTTTGCTGTTTCACGTGGCGCTGTATCGAATATTTTTACTGCATACAGGGAACGCGGAAAAATATTATATGCTAAGCCGTAACGCAGATGAAAGTCTGTGTTGAGTGGTCGTGATGGATGATCACTAAAGAGGAGCCGGCCAGAGTGGCCGAGTGGTTCTAGGCGGTACAGTGTGGAACCGCACGACCGCTACGGTCGCAGGTTCGAATCCTGCCTCGGGCATGGAAGTTTGGGATGTCTTTAGGTTAGTTAGGTTTAAGTAGTTCTAAGTTCTAGGGGACTGATGACCTCAGAAGTTAAGTCCCATATTGCTCTGAGTCATTTTTGAACTAAAGAGGACTGTTACAAGACATGAGGACGACGGCTGCAAAATTCATCACAGAACTGGATGTCGCACTCGCGAATCCTATCAGGGCCAAAACAATAAGAAGTGTGTTCCTTCAGCAGAGAATTGCAGGTTGATCTGTACTCCAAAACCACTCACCAGTCATGCAAATGCCCGTAATAGCAAAACGTGACACTGAAGATAAAAACCGTTGACTATGGAACAATGGAGGAAAGTCATTTGGTCGGGTGAGCCTTGCCCTGTTTTACACTGTTTCCAACTTCTGGTCGAAATTACGTCCGCTGGTGGGTGTTCTGTGATGACATAGGCAGCCACATCGTGGTATTCCATGGACCCCATGTTACCTCTGCACGCTCGCATTAGTGACAAGGATTATGTGACCATTCTGGCTGATCAAGTCCGTCCCATGATAAGATGTTTGTTTCCCAATGGTGATGCCGTGTACCAAGACGACACGGCCCCTGTTCACGCAGCTGCTGTCGTCCATGACTTGTTTTGTGTGCACGAGGATGCATTGCTGCATTTCCATTCCCGACCATCGTCAGCAGATCCCAATATTATTGAGTGTTTGTGCAGTACTTCTCGGAAAAGGGTGCATCATCTCTATCCACTCTTTTAATCGATACATGAACTTTCCACCATTTTTCGAGAAGAGTGGTATAAGATTCCGTTGAAAACCATACAGAACCTGTATTTATCCACCCAGAGATGACAGGAAGCTGTTTCGAATGCCGAAGGTTTTCCTACACCATATTAGACAAAAAATGTTCAAATGTGTGTGAAATCTTATCGGACTTAGTTGCTAAGGTCATCAGTCCCTAAGTTTACACACTACTTAACTTAAATTATCCTAAGGACAAACACACACACCCATGCCCGAGGGAGGACTCGAACCTCCGCCGGGACCAGCTGCACAGTCCATGACTGCAGCGCCGTAGACCGCTCGGCTAACCCCGCGCGGCCCGTATTAGACATGGAAATAGGTTGTGTGTTTGGTGTTTCCATAATTTTGTCCACCCCTATAATTAATATCATTTCTTACAACTCATATTCCTCTGGGAACATTTAATATTCGACTGAAAGCTACGCTCTCCAAGCTCATTTCATTAAAAAATATTTATATATTTTTCTCAGAACTTTGACGGCCAGCTTCACTGGCGCGTTGCTATTATTTTTATCTTCGCTCACATCACAATAACTTCAATTTTATTTCCGCTGAAGCTTCTCTCCTACAGATGCAATTACCTGGATTCACAGAATACAAGTCTGTTGCCGCTGGAATTAATATATTTACGTCTGCAGCTGCGTAATGAAAGAAATGCTCTTTACAAATAACGCAGAAATAGCAAGTATTTCACCGAACGCCGAATATTACATTAAAATTGCGATGAATTTGACTCACAAACAGAGGACGTCAAAGCGACTTGACACGTTTCACCACATGTGAAAAATTCTCTTCATCAGACATTCTCCCTTGATTAAATTCATTGCTCTCCTCCCAGTCTCGAGGCACCTGCTGTCCTCACACTTTTCACGTATTTTAAAGCGTAACGTTGCATTAGTTTCACAAACCCCTGAATAGGAAAACTTCGGTGTTTTCAAACTGAAATTTATTCTTGTATACCAGATATGTTTCGCTTATTCATGTTAGGCGTCTGGAGTGGTCTATAATGAATATGAAATTATTTAATTATACATATTTGTATGTGAGATTTGTAGTGATTCTTATGCAGTTTGTTTAGATGTAGCTGTTTCTATTTACGATTTTATGTTTGTGGTTTTTATTTACAAACAATTTTGTGTCGCTTTCATGCAGCCATTTCTGTTCTGTATTTCCTAAATGTCGGTATTATAGATTTATTCCAGTAAATATTTCTTTGAAAGTAACCTATACTCTTGAAAACTTCACATGCTAGCACTTCTCTTTGTCTCTTTCACACACTGCGTTGTCCGCGGTGACGTAATGGCTGAAATTTGGAATTCTTGGCATATTCTTGACACTGCTTATCAAGGAATATTGAATTCCCAACGATTTTCGAAATGGAATGCCCCATAAGTGTAGCTCCAACTACCATTCCGCGTTCAAAGTGTGTTAATTTCCGTCGTGCCGCTACAATCACGTTGGAAAGCTTTCCATATGAATCACCTGACTACAAATGACAGCTCCGGCAATGCACGGCCATATTATACCTTATGCACGCGATGCTACCACCATCTGTATATTTGTATATCACTAGCCCTTGACTTTTGTCACCTTATTGTAGGTGGTACGCATAAACTTTCAGCATCGATTTTCTCGGAAACCGTCGGAGGTTGCATTAAAAGCCATTAGACAGGTACTCAAGATAGGTTCCTCTACAAGTCTGCAACATACCTAAGACTCTTCAGAATCCGTGACGTCTGACGGTCCCTTGTGAGTTACATATTTCCTTGCATTTGGTACAATAAAGCAGACGTTTAAGGTACTTCAGCTTAACAACGAGACAATGGTTTGCAGCGCTGATTTCTTATTACTATCAGATAAAGTTGCATCCTCGGTATGTCGCAGAATTCCACGTCTCAGTGCCACAGAAAGAATTATATAGTTCTGTTTGAGTAAAACTAAGGAGGTGTCACAATTTAGCATCTATAATAGTTAAAAATAACTTGGCACATGGTCTATTACAACTTGCTGAAAACTGCATCTCGATATATTTTCTCTCCCTGGATATACTTGGTGTGGCCTTGCAGCTGCCTCACCCTGTGTGTTGTATTGTGTGTCTACGTGAGTAGTAGGGAGATAGTGCTTTCACCCCAATTTTGATATCAAATTCATACGCAAATTAATTAAACTGAACAATTAATAACCCACATCTTAACATGTCCACCCCCACATCCGACCACGCCCACCCCCACCCCTGGATGGCGTTACGCGCTTTTCTCAGCCTGCATATGGGCCCCAGCCCCCTCCCTCTCCACCTCCTCGCTTCTCACCTTCCTTGTTGGCCTAAATTTCGAATTTTGGCGGAAATTTCGAATATTGGTGGGAATTTCTTTGTCCAAGGGCTGTGCTGACATCCCACACAATCCCCCACCCAGGAATCGGCGGGAAATTAAAATTGGCTGTACCCTTTCCGGGACTCTAACCCAGATCCTTCTGGACGAAAAACCCAATCGACCCCCTCCCCCATATAATTATACCACTGGCAGTAGCCAATAGGAACGCAGCATCCGATCACAACGCAGATATAAAGTGGGCCCAACAGTTCAGCAGCGTCAGTTGCATTCAGTCAGTGAGCCACTAAGCATGAAGCGCCATTCGAGATCGTCCAGCGCCGTCCAGCCACAGCAGCAACAGAATACTAAGAAGGCCGCGGAAGAGTAAGTACCCACTGATTAACGTCTGTGTTTACTGCCGTGTGAGCTTCTTTGCGCTTCTGTCATCGCTTGTAAAGGTTTTTCTTCTTTGCTCATCAGCGGATGAGATGTCCTCCAGCCTGTCGGGCTATCCAACAGCGATGTGTTCCAGCCCCTCGGGACCCGCAGCAGCGGAGGCATCCTTGGATCCTGTCACGCACCTGATCAACTTGATGGAGCAGCACAATCAGCTGTTATTGTCAGTTGGAGACCCCCAGCCTGCCCCTGACACGCTAGAGTACACAGTGGTAATAATCAGCATGACGCAGGTCGGTACTGGCCTCCATCATACGCGCCATCTCGGAATATTCCAGTGATACTACATGGACAAATTGAGGAGGTAGTGGATGATAAGATACCAGTAAAGCCCTCTGCACCACTACACGCTCCTCAGTGTGTAATTTCAATGCTAGTGGTTCGAAACGTTTACATATTGGTATAGAAGCAACCACAGATAGAGAGTGGTGTACTATGACAGAGATCGAGAATGCAGCTAAAAGTGTTGAAGTGCGATTTACGGAGGTGGAATGGGAAGAACTGTGTCGTGCAAAGGGGTACATCTAGCAGCAGTTGACCGCCGAGTATCATCCGAGCAGCCCTCCTCCGGACATTTACTGTGCTGCTCTAACCCTATCCATTACAACAGTGTACAGCATCTCTGCACTCCGTGTCAAACTGGGTGACACATCCATTAGTCTACAACACTCCACCATTACGAACTTGTTCGGTCTAGAGATGGTTCTATCCATTGTGTTGGAAATACTCAACAGATGACTGTCTTGTATCAATGCTGTGCCTAAGTACGAAGAGCGTGCGTCCAGACAGCTTTGAACAGTCGATCAATATGGTGCCAACGATAACAATTGTACTGCCAACAAGTATGAGAGAAGTAGATGCTGAATCCTGCGCTTACACGAGCGCATTATTTTCTGTATTCTGTACTGGTAATATGATAAAGAAAGAATCTCTTTATGTAGTGGACCCCGTGTATCACTACTAAATAAAAATTTATATAACCATGTACGTGTTTCATTTTTTACCTCTCATTGTACTGAAAGTTCTAAAGCTATTGCCACCAGTAATTTCACTGCAAACATGCAAGAACAGAAAATTATGTCATTTAACTAAATTCTCTGTAGAAGTCTATTGCACGCCAGTACCTGACATAATCGGTATCAGGACAGGACATAGTGTTCATTATGTTCATTATTTCCTATAAAAACCCACTGACACAAGTACCTGACGTAGAAGGTATAATGGCAGGGTGAGCGAAGCATCAAGACTTTGATATAAGCGCATAGAGCGCTGACAGCTTGGAAGAAGAAGGCGTACTCCTTCCCAACAACATACGTGCAATAACCATAGATCCATCCAACTATGGCAAGACAAATGTTCTCATGTCACTGCTAACACATCCGGATGAAGTCCGTATTGAGTATGTATGTGTATTTTGAAAAACGCTGTTTCAGCCCAGATACCAACTATTACAGGAGATATTGCAGGGTGTAGATGGTGTGACACACACGACATTCAGTGAGAGAAGTGATGTCCCTCCACTGGAAGCAGTGAAGCAAAGCACAGTGTTCATATTTGCTGATGTTGCTGTGGAAAACCAAGATCAAACTGATATTTCTGTTTTGGTCGCCATATGGCTGTTGATGTATTTTATCTGAGTCATACATATTCCAGAATCCCAAAACAGCTGGTGAAGGACAATGCAAACCTAATTATAGCATTCAAACAGGACAATCTGAATTTAAAACACATTTATCAGACTCCCGTAGGAAACGAGATGTCGTTCAATGCCGGCCGTTGTGACCGAGCGATTCTAGGCGCTTCAGTCTGGCACCACGCGACCGCTACGGTCGCAGGTTCGAATCCTGCCTCTGCCATGGATGTGTGTGATGTCCTTACGTTAGTTAGGTTTAAGTAGTTTTAAGTTCTAGGGGACTGATGACCTCAGATGTTAAGTCCCATAGTGCTCAGAGCCATTTGAACCTATAACTTTAAATGAAAAAAAAAGAACAATACAGATCGGCGATAAACAGTTTCAAAGAAGGCTCGGTCTACTGAACCTTATTTTCCTTAGGGCCACAGAAAGTGTAAATTATTCGCCTAAAATCTCGAAATGTGTCCTGCAATATTTCTTTCTGCGTAAGAATGCAAATACCCGAAGCAATGAGAAATACAAATCCATTATAAAATCCATTATTGTTCAAATGGCTCTAAGCGCTATGGGACTTAGCATCTACCGAGCGGGGTGGCGCAGTGGTTAGACACTGGACTCGCATTCGGGAGGACGACGGTTCAATCCCGCGTCCGGCCGTCCTGATTTAGGTTTTCCGTGATTTCCCTAAATCACTCCAGGCAAATGCCGGGATGGTTCCTCTGAAAGGGCACGGCCGACTTCCTTCCCAATCCTTCCCTAATCCGATGAGACCGATGACCACGCTGTCTGGTCTCCTTCCCCAAACCAACCAACCAACCAACCAACTTAGCATCTGAGGTCATCAGTCCCATAGACTTAGAACTACTTAAACCTTACTAACCTAAAGACATCACACACATCCATGCCCGAAGCACGATTCGAACCCGCGACCGTAGCAGAAGCCCGGTTCCGGACCCAAGCGCCTAGAAACGCTCGGCCACAGCGGCCGGCCAACCTATTATGGATGGTGAAAAAATAGCAATGGTGGTGGTAATGACATTCAGCATAAAAGTGTGAACAATCGACTCTCGCAGTATATATATTACAACGACCCCAATGAGGTAATATACCGGTGCAGCGGGTAATACAGCTCGTTCGAATGAAGTTGTTTCAGTAATTTCTGAGCTTACAAAGAGAAGCATCATCCAATAAGTACGGAGACTGTAGTTCGAGACCTGCACAAACCAGCACGCAAAACGTACTCTCGAAGATATGCTATGAGTACAGGTTTGGACGACCTGTGGCAGGCGGATCTTGTCGACATGAAGGGATTATTAACGTGTGAATAACGGATTCAAATATATTTTAATGTTCATTGATACTTATTCTAATTACGCCTGGACATTACCTGTGAAAGCGAGCCGGCCGGAGTGGTCGTACGGTTCTAGTCGCTACAGTCTGGATACCGGGCGACCGCTACGGCCGCAGGTTCGAATCCTGCCTCGGGCATGGATGTGTGTGATGTCCTTAGGTTAGTTAGGTTTAATTAGTTATAAGTTCTAGGCGACTGATGACCTCAGAAGTTAAGTCACATAGTGCTCAGAGCCATTTGAACCATTTGTGAAAGCGAAAACAGATAAGAAACTCGCGCATGTGTTTGATGGATTGCTGCAAACGGGAACTAATGGAAGCCTAGACAACCATCAAACAGATCAGAGCGGTGACTTTTACAATAGATATTTCAAGACTGTGATGGAGCGGTATGGAATACATCACTACTCGACGTTCATCCACCTGAAGGCGAGTATCGTGGAACGTTTGAACAGAACAGTGAAAACCCAAATGTGGATGCAATTCAGTCTTCGTGGCTCACACAAAAGGTCGATATGCTCCCACAAATAATTGCGCAGTATAATCGAATCAAACATCGCACAATAAAAATGAGACTAATCGATGTTCGTGATATTCGAGTTCTAGATTCAGTATTCAATGGTATTAAAATACTACATCCGCGCAAACAGCTATTTAATTCAGGTGATTTAGTAGTATTTCAAAACACAAGACATTGAGAAATCATACATGCCACACTGGTCGACCGAGATATTCGCAGTTCCCAAAGTGCAGGGAACGAATTCTAGGACCTACCTCTTAAAGGACAGCAGTGGTACCGAAATTGCTGGATGCTTTTACACACAACAGTTACAGAAGAGCTCGCAACCAGATGTGCATCTCGTAAGGAGGGTCATACGGCGTATAGGGAATAGAGCGTTAGTTAAATGGCTTGGTTGGTTCACTGGTTGGGGGTGCTGTGGCTATTGCCAGGACAGTCAAGAATGCACAAAACTCTTAGGAGCAACTGCAGGAGGAAGGAAGACATAACCGTATGATGGAAGCAGCGGCCATCAGGAAAGGGCTATATTTGAAACCATACGATAAAGGATTAGCTCTCTTCGTAAACAAATAAAAAAAAGACCCCTAGTAGTCCTACCAGACAGGGCGCTTACAAATACAGATCTGCTTAAGTTTTTTAAGAAGAAAATCAACTTTCCGAAATTCCGAGGAGTGTTTATGCGGAATACATTACCGAAGACTATGTGAAAATCAGGAGAATGCGGAATTGCGAATCTAGATATAGCAGGAAGACCTGTAACTCACTGGGTAGCATATGTTAAAAACAGAAATATACAAATAACGTCTACTATTTCGACTCATTCGGTGACCTTAAACCCGCAGAAGAATTACAACGATACTTCACAGGCAGAAGACAAGAGTTCTACAATTTTCGATGCTACCAGGATTTTAATGCATTCCTGTGTGGTCATCTATGCACCAAGTTCCTCCTCACGCTTTCACGCTTACGAATGATATATAAGGACGGGTATTAAGCACCTATTTACCAGTCCATGTTTAGATGCAATGTCGTACACTCTGATATTAAAAGAAGCACCGTCTATACTACGTGCGAATTACTTCCCATCGACTGATTTAAGCGTTGGAGATTGGAGCATCGCGCTGGTTGGAGTGGAGGCATACAACACCATCCCAAATATCACAGAGGCTAACAATAAACTGTATCTGGAAATTAATGGATAAAACGAAATTGTAGAAATTGAACCTGGTGCATACAATATGGACGATTTAAACGAAGTTTTAAAACATTCTGGAAAAGAGATTGAGCTCCGTGCAAACATCAGTACACTTAAATCTGAAATAAAGACGGTGAATATATATACTGACTTTAAGAAGAAATGTTCAGTAGGCCCACTACTGGGTTTCACAAGGGGGCAGGTTTTGAAGACTGATCCCAATAAATTTTACAAATCTGAACAGCCTGTGGACATTCTCCCTGTCAATACATTCCGTGTTGAGTGTAACATTCCAACGAATTCATAATATCTCAACGATGGATGAGTTCATTCAATTCCCGCTTATTCCCAAGTACCTATACGTGCAGCATGATAGGCGAAACCCCATGCAATCATTAGATATATTTTGTTTTCCTCCGTCTTAAACGTCACCTCCCTCATGCTTTAAACAAATATCTTGTGCATCTTGCACAGCTTTTATATACATTTGTAAGGATAGGGATTTGTGAAATAACAATAAAGACATATGGTAACGAATAACAATTTTGTATTCAGATATAAATACTCATAGTGGTAATACAGGTTTACATCCACAAATCTTGCTGTCTTTACGATACACAAAATAATACTGCTTTTAAATTCACAGTTATTGTTACTGTTTGAAATTTTTTATGTACAATTCTTGGTTTTAAAATATAATATTACTGATTGAAAAAAATTTACTTTACATTGCAGTACTGTTTACAGCTATTGCAGATGCATAGTTTCCCTTACACTAATACTATTATCATTGAAATTAAACCAAAACCGAAGACTCAATTTATACTTGGAACTGGATGGCCCTAAACATTTTCCACCTAAAGCAGCTGAAATAATTTAAAAATACGATGAAGCATATGGCCCTACAATGTTCATCCCAAACAACTGCATTAAAATGAACTGGTTGGAACTCATACTTAAAACTATTATGACTTGGTCAGACAGTGAAAGGTAAAATTTAAAAAGTAATCTATTTACACACGCATTCATACAAGCAAACACACACACGAAGTCAAAAAACGAGAAATATGGTAAACAATTTTTTCCTTCATTTACAATTTTTTAACTTTTTTGATGACTTTGGTCCAATTTTTTACAATTTTTTCATACATATATTGCACATTTTTAATTATTTTAATAATTTTTTCCAGCACATGCTGCTTATATATTTGTGCCTAGATATTATGCTACCTGTTTAGAAAAAATACAGAATATGTCTACAAAGGCATACATATTTACACAGACACCCACTCTCAAACGTACACACAAGCATACACACAGATACAAATAAGAAGGCACACATGCAGGCACACCATACATCATACATACAATATTTAAACTATGATAAATGAGCCATACTATTAGGTATGAACTGTCACTCAGCCAGTCACTCACTCTGTCTCATTCACACCATCGGAGTTCCCCACACCCTCTCACACTTCAAGTAAATAATGTGAGTACAGGAGTCATCACAAATATCTCATTATCGTCATCAGGTGACAATCTGACTTTTGACTGCAGCACATGTACACATCGTGAACTCACGATCGTTTACTAGTTTGCTGTACCAAATGCGGAGGTTGTGGCCGAGAGCAGTGAACGTCACCATAGAGGCACAGTCTTCGACCATGAGGACACATGATGGTGCACATCACACTCCCTTAGCCTACCTTCGGGTGGCTCCATCTGTTGTATGATATGCATACAGTTTGGACCTTAGACCCACAAACTCCACAATCGGCAATCCATCCACCTCATCTTACATTAAGTAGATCAACTTCTTCTTCTGAGGAACAATAGCTTAAGGATTATCCGATGCATATCCCGATGTGACAAATTCATTACCGTGGCACTTAATTACTTCAAACAAATAACAGTTCTTCACCCCATAGATGGAGTTATGTGCATCCACATAAAGTACCTTTGGTTCCACTAAACGACATTTAGGAAACTCATAGTGGAAGCAGTACATGTGGAGTTTGGAGATGTACAGTATACACATAACAAAGTAGATAGATATCGTAAACTCTACTGAAACCTTCGACATCTCCACAGCAACAAAGCTCTCGTTGAAAGCAGTAATCTGATTAAAATTTGGTCTGGCGATGCACCTTCTTATGTGCATCCCATTCAGTCCTAATCAAAACATAGCGTTCATTTCTTGCATTCTGCATAGTTTTACCAAAAATGGAATTATTCGTTATTTTATGAAAATCTTTTTTGAAATCACTAGTCGCCCACAACTCTTTTTGGTATTTAATTCAATGTACTACTTCAGCCAGGGGGATTGATTAAAGGAGATAGCCAGGGTGATTCTACCTAGGTCCATCCCTAAGCTGAGGCACTGCTCGAGATTATGATAATGTGTTAGGTACCTCTGCTTGTGTCCAACAATGGTCATTAGTTTAGGGATAGTGCTTGCTCGGGGAACTTGTTGCTCTGTACATAACAGCAAGTTGTTGTCATTTCATGCAGACTAACAGGGTATGGTACGTCTGCTTCCACCACATACCCTACACCAGAATCAGATGTCAGACCCATTATTTTTACACGTAATCCCTCTGACTCGTTTTCGGGCACCCACTGAACCCACTAACTGGCAGTGGCAGCATCATAGCATACCTTCTAAACATTCTGCGTGGTGTCTGTTTGTTCTATATCGTGTCTCCCTACCACTTTCGCGCAACGACGCTCTGAGCGTGTTTTTTAGGGAATTGACTAGTTTGAACCTGGGACCTGTTGCTGGTAAGGAGACGCCAGACCACACATGACATGTAGAATTCAGTAGAGTTCAGTAAGACTAGCGATGATATAACCAAATACTTAATGATTTCAGCGTCAGCTCCACTGCACTCCCTGTAAAAGAATCTTAATACTAACTAAATTTAGTGGAAGGGGTTCAACGATTTCCCATTTTTAGTTAGTTGGTAAAATAACGTCGAAAAAGTAATTAAGTTTACCATTGGAAATTTTATTCTACTCACAAAACATCGTTTATAAATTGCACTATTGATAAAAGGAAATGTTTTAATACAGAATGGTAAAAACCAACTGCGTTCAACAAAAATGTGAATGAATATTCCCTGAATGGGTTTCCAAGTTCTAGAATGGACCGAAGGATGACCTATGCCATATCACATCTATAATCTAGGTTTAAATTAAGTTTCACAAGAGATAAAACTATCAAAATGGTCTACAGTGACCCTCAATTATCTTTAATTACTTATCTAACTTGTCGTAAATTACAGTGGCTGATGTGGCTTCTCAATAACTATATAACAGAAAAATCATCGAGTTTCAGATTTTTACTTCAAGTGGCAAATGTGAACACCATGAGCTTTAATTGACGATCGATACTAGTATTACGTAAAGGGGATGTAACAGATGAGACTTCTGCAGTTCTGAGTGAAGCCTTATGCGCTCAAAAATGCGGCATCGCGTGCGTTCATTACCTTGTCAGTGTTCGTCAGGGGGCGGCGGCCGGCGCAGCTCCATACAGCTCGCCCTCTCGGAAGCAATTCTCGCCTAACTTCTCCTTACTACAATTTACCGAAGTAGGTTTAAAAAAAAAACTATCCGTTTGTGTTTTCATCTGACCAATCAGGGTCTCAATGTTAACCTTAAGCTCCGCCTACAAAAATTCTGTCTATCCAATGAGAAACGTTATACTTTTCGTGGTGGGGCAATGTTTTTAAAGTTTGCAACGTAACAGAGACGCGAAAAAGTCTCACGCTAAAACTTGCAGCTGGTGTGGTCCTTTTAGCGTTATCGTAAGATCTATACTGTTCTTTTGGAGGGCTCTATCTTTTAACATGGGCTGGGGGGTGGTCCTGATGTAACAGAGACGCGAAAAAGTCTCACGCTAAAACTTGCCGGTGGTGTGGCCCTTTTTGTGTTATCGTAAGATCTATACTGTTCTTCTGGAGGGCTCTAGCTTTTAACATGAGCTGGGGGGTGGTCCTAACGTAACAGAGACGCGAAAAAGTCTCACGCTAAAAATTTGCGGGTGGTGTGGTCGTAGCGGTTAGCTGACGACGTGGGTGTCCGTACCTTGTCGTAGGGCCTTCTCGCTTAACACGGTTCTGCTCTCGACTTCTGTTCTCGTTTCTCCCCTCGGATCTGCGTCTGTCACACGGTGGGAAGGTATGACATGCATTTAGGCATTCTTGTGTTAGTCTGTGGTATTCCATTTGACCACTCGTTACTCGTATTACTTCGGTTAATTTAATGTCACGATTTATTCGGAGCTGTGTGACATACTACTGGATTTGCTTATCATGTCAGGGTTTTCATGGAAGGTGTTGGATTTGCCTGACACCTTACAATCTGTATCAGTTATTCACATCCAAATACAGAATGTAGCCTGAATGGAGGGGTGCATTGAACCCCACACCCATACATGGATTTTTTGCCTTAGCGTGTCTATGGATACACTGGCAAAGTCCTCCACGTATCCCAAACTCAAAGAAAAGAAGCATACCGGCATCAGTCAAAAGCTCGACGCCGTGCCTCTTTTTCTTGAGCATTGTGTCCCAGGACAACCCAGGTGCCGAGTAATAAAAGGCGGGATCCAGAGAGAACATGACCATGCATACACTCAGGAACATTTCAAAAACATTTGCAAACAAGCCCACATCGCTGTCCACGTACAGTTTTGCGTATTTATCCAAATTTTGAACGTTGAATTCCCGCCAGACGTTCGTGGCAAGCTCATAATCTGCACTAGTTATGGAATCGCCTGTGAGAGTACTGGTAAATGCAGATATGTAGGGAAACCTGGTTTCGTCGAGTTTCGCCTGACTATCCATCTAACGTGCCATTGACATGTAAACACTATTCGACGGATCGCAATGCAACACTAATAGGAATGGTAAGACTGGTATCGTCGAATCAAGCGAATGTGAGTGATTTAATCCTTCGAAGAACAAGTCAATATGCTTCTCCTTTGCGGAGAATGCCAACGAAATTCGGTGAGGACTAGAGCTTTATACACTGAAAGATAGCATCAACGTACACACCGTACAAAAAAAATGGCTCTGAGCACTATGGGACTTAACTTCTGAGGTCATCAGTCCGCTAGAACTTAGAACTACTTAAACCTAACTAACCTAAGGACATCATACACATCAATCCCAGGGCAGGATTCGAACCTGCGACCGTAGCGGTCGCGCGGTTTGAGACTGTAGCGCCTAGAACCGCTCAGCCACCCCGGCCGACGTACTCACCGTACACATCACACATTTAAATATGTGTATGATAAATTGAGAACAACTGGTTCTCTAATGCATCAGAAACATATCCGGCAAAGGAAAGTTACTAACGAGGAAACGGAAATTGGCGCTCTTGCCACTGTGGTTCGAGATTCTTGTGTTAGTTCGCTTCAAGCCGCAAGGTGAATTTGGCATGAGCCAGAGTAGTGTTGTTCGTGTTCTGCATCGATATAAATATCATCCTTACCATGTCAGTTTCCGCCAAGAATTAACTGGTACGGATTGTATGCGCCGAATTGAATTCTGCCGATGGGCTCAATTTCAGATTCAGAGGGATGACACATTTATTTATTTTCTTTTATTTACTGACAAGGCTATATTCACGAACCATGGAAATGTTAATTTGCATAACATGCATTATTGGACAACTGAAAATCCATTTTGGCTGCGGGAAGTTGCATATCAAAAATCAAAAACCGTAGTCGGTGAATGAACCGCGTGGGATTCTAGAGGACAGACTTCAGGGCCCCTATTTCATGGAAGGAAGTCTTAATGGTAGGAAGTACACTACATTCCTGCAGCAAACATTAAGTCTGCTATGGGAAGAAATACCTTTAGGAACAAGGAACAGAATATGGTATCAACACGATGGGTATCCGGCACATTTTTCGCTTATGGCTAAAAATAAGTTGCAGAGACAATTCCCAATCGTTGGATTGGACGCGGAGGACGTGTGTCGTGGCCAGATCGTCAGCCAGACTTGATGTCTCTGGATGTTTTCTTGTGGGGATTCGTAAAAGACATTGTTTATAAAGACGTTCCAACTATATGCGAGACAGAATTTTCAGAGCATGTGCTTCTATAAGTGCCGATGTGATAAGGAATACCACTCAATCCATGATAAGAAGATCGCAGCACTGAATTGATTCCAAATGTCATCACTTCGAACACATTCTGTAAATGGACGTTCATGCCACCTTTGTGATTTTCGTTAAATTTCAAAGACCATACAGTTACAAATCAATGGATTCGTCTCCAAAGCCGCTATCGGAAAATAAGTACCAAACTATAGCATCCCATTAAAAAAAAAAAAAGAAGTTGATCTTCATATCTCTGAAACGACCCCACCTAGCAACAATAATCTAACGTCATATTATGGTCCTCGTTGTCCCATACAACTTCTGTCCCAGAAATTTTCAGCTCCTATCATACTTTCGGAGCTATTATTGGTGGCAGTAGTTAGTGACTCACCCTGTATAAAGAGAATACAACTGAGATTATTACTATGAGACAGTACTTGAAAACGCTGGATCGTGGGCTAACACGACCACAAATTGTGTTTAGGAGTAGGCTAAAAACCTATCTCATCCTCTACAGCAAGTTATAAAACCATTTACCAATGAAACTGCAGTTTCGAACGCTGAAAAACCCAATGGTACATGTCAAGTCTGTCCAAGACGCGAAAAATCAGAAGGCAAAAAAGACTTGTATCCAATGTCAAAAATTTTTGTCTAATGAACATGCTGTAATATTATGTGATACGTGCAAAGCTGATTGTTTTATTTGTATTTCAGTTTTTTTTATAAGTGCCTTGGAAGACTGGCGGTTGTAATTGTCCTAAGATTATTGATAACAATACAGATAAACTCCTTGTAGTGTACTGCTAATAAATGTATTAAATAATAAAATATGAGTGTTTAATTATAAAAATAACAAAAAACATTCTAATTTACACGTTTTAGGTACATTTTAGACTGCTTGTTGAGTGTGAGCAAAATGCTTGGCACGCGAGCAATCGCATAGCTTTTAAAGACGCTAGTTCTCGAGCGTTAATGAGTTTGCGATCGCACAATACGAAGCGATGGAGCGGTCAGACGTTAAACAAAAGTATCGCTGTCCTAAGAAATGCAAATTATGTCCTTCTCAGAGCATAATTCTCCGATTTCCTGTTCTCTGTATTTTTTTCCGGTTTCTACCATCTTTTCCCGTTTTGTGACAAATTCCATAAACAATTTCCTTAATATCACGCCCTCCTAACTGACAACTGAATTGTACTGCGAAAATTCGGAATTGCCGCCAATAGGGTACATGGTAGAGGGGAGGGGGGAATGGGAGGGTGAAGAGGGGAGAGGAAGCTGGGGCTCATGTGTAGGCTGAAAAAACACGTGACAACATGTAGGCGTGGGTGGGTGTGGCCTCCAGTGAGGGTGGGCATGGTCGGGGAGGCAGATTAATTGATCAATTTAATTACTTTGCATGTCAATTTCATATCAAAATTGGGGTGTGAGCCCCATCTCCCTACTACTTACGTGTGTGTGTGTGTGTGTGTGTGTGTGTGTGTGTGTGTGTGTGTGTGTGCGTGTGTGTGTGTTTCTGTGTGTGTGTGCATTTGTGTGTTTTTATTTACTCCTGTTGAGAGGTGGCTATTGTCTTTGGCAACGGCAACTCTCATTTATATGTTGATGGTGTTAGGACAGCAACCAGCCACAAATTTACTTTCAGTTCCTATATTCAAAGGGGACCGTTACCGGGTTCGAATCGTTTTGATTCATCTTCAGACGGTTTACACGCTTTCCTTATGACATGTGGTGTGTTTTTACAGATTAATTGTCCTAAAATATAAATAATACATAATTATAAGCAAGCCATGCACAGATGGTTGCGTTACAGATTTTCGTTGCATGTGACTTACTTGAAATGCCGTTTTGGACTGTTTGTTTTCATAACATTCGTCCTACAGACGTGAATACATTCCCACTGCATTCTTATTCTTGCACACGTAAATTTTCTCACTGAACACTTTAGATTTGTCACCGAGAAGATTTCTACCACGCACCACATGTTTTGATAGATACAAAGAGCTTACAAACATATGAGTATCAAAATGCTGTGATATATCGTAACATTTGAAGATGTCCTATGTTTGGAAAGGATCATATATTCACTTACGCAACTGAAGTGCCTTTTACACTAGTACAGAGACATTGATTTTTTGAATTGATACTGTTACATTAATTATCAAGTTGGTTTTTTTAGTACTGTATGGATAAAATAGTACATTATTTAATTACATTTATCATCATGAGAATTATAGTAACGTACAAATTTACTAGTTGGTCTGCAGACAGGCGTACTAATATTATTTACTTTGGAGGTTGGAAAATAATTTTTCGAAATTTTTCAGGAAAGGGGTGTTAGCTAACTCTGTTTGTTCATGAAGGATATAGTCTGGGGTGCTGTTTTGTGTGTGTGTGCATTTCTATTTCTTCTAATATATTTATAGTGGCTCCTTTTTCTGCTAGATGTAAAATTTTTAAGTTGTTCTCAGTGTTTCCCACTGAATGGTTTTTCTTGAGCAATATGGGCTGCAAATGCAGATTTGTTCAAGTTACCAAGTCTTAAAACATCAATGTCTTCTTTGTATCTAATTTCAAAACTTCTGCTTGTCTGTCCAATGTAGAATTTAGGGCATGTATCGTATTTGGGTTTGTATATTCCTGATTTACGACAGGGACTCTTGGAGGTATTTACATCCTGGATTACTTTTTGTTATAATTTATTATTTGTGGAAAAGCTGATTGTGATATTTTTCTTTTTAAATAAGTTTGCTATTTGGTATGATAGTGGGCTTATGTATGGGAGAGCAGCATATTTAGGTTTGGCTTCTGTGGCACACTGATTTGGCTTGAAGTGACTGCTGTGAAGTGGATCTGTGGTTTTTGTCTACATTTTGTTGTGGAGTTTTTCTATTATTATCAGTTTATATCCACTATTATGAGCAACTGTTTTAATTATATTGATTTCATTTTGTTGGTCTGTGTCACTCATTTTTTTAATTTGGTGTAGCATCGATCTGAAATATGCCATTTTTTGTTGGCGGGGGTGGCAAGATGCGTTGTCAATATTGACATCTGTGGTGGTAGGTTTTCTGTAAATACTAAATTGATGTTTATTGTTACTACTGCAAATTTTCAGGTAGAGAAAGTTAATGCTCTTATTAGTTTCATGTTCAAATGTGAATTTAATATGTTTGTGCATTTTGCTTAGATCTGCTGCTACTCTATCTATTTCATTGCTTGTACCATCAAAAAGCAAGATTGTGTCATCAACATATCTTCTGTAGTAGATTATTTTGTTTTAGATGTGCTGGTTGGTTGAAAAGAATTTTTGTTCTATGTGATTGATGTAAATGTCAGCCGATATCCCAGGTAAGCTACTTCGCATTGCCAAACCATCATGTTGTTGGTACAGTTTGTCGTTGAAGCTAAAGTAATTATGCTCTAGAATAAGTGAAAGTATTTCTATGAGTTCACAGATCTCTGCAATACTAATCTTCTTATATTTAAGCAGATTGTTTCTTATAATGTTAATAGTCTCTTTGACAGGGATGTTCGTGTATAGGTTGACTATGTCTAGTGATGCTAATTAAGCTGTTGGTGGGATTTGGATGTCTTTAATTAAGCTTATGAGTTCATGTGTGTTATGTATGGTGTAGTTATTTTCAGATGTATAATATTTGCTAATGAGGTCTTTTAGTTTACGCCTTATGAAGTATGCACGGCTGTTTCTTGAGTTATCAATTGGGTGAATGGGACAATTTTCAGTGTGAACCTTTGGCTGTGCACGCAGTTTTGGTGCTGAGGGATTCATTGCGTTACTTGCCAGAAAGCAAAACTGTTGACAGTGTCAACGAAATCTCCCATCCATCCAATCGTACCGAACAGATTGACAGAACTAGCAGCGACGGACGTTTTTGGGCCACTGCCTATGTCGATAGAAGGGTTTAGGTACGTGCTAATAACGATTGAGCTAGTGTCAAAGTATGTCCCACTGACGCCATTAAAGAGGGCCACGGCAAGAACTGTAGCTAGTGGAGTAGACAGAGATTTCATCAATAAAAAAATGGTCTCTGATAATGGGCCTCAGTATAGATCTATAGTTTGTCAGAGAATGATGCAGAGGCGAAGGGTCAAACAGATTTTCATATCACGCTATGGCCCGGCGAGAAATCCATGTGAACGGATTATTAAGGAGTTGGGGCAGTTGGGCAGGTTTTACTGTAATCGAAATCACAGGCCCTGGAGTGTCTATTTAAGAGAGTTTGAGGAGATTTTGAACGAGATGCGTAGTGGTGTAACAGGGATGGCGCCAGTTACTGTCGTGTATAATCAAGCAGCGTCAGATGTTTTAGAGAGATTGTAAGGTATCCAGAAGCCACAATTATGACGCATAGGGAAATAGTTAGACGCGCTATTAAAGGAATTAAGAAAAGGGCTGAAGAAAGAGTAAAGGGGCAAAAAGGAAAAATTAGAGAAGTAGAGTTATCGAGGGGAGATAAAGTGTTAATTAGAGCGCACAGGTTGTCGAAGAAACATCGATTTCAAACTAACAGATTCTTTAACTGGTTTTGCGGGCCATTTCGAGTAAGGACAGTTATCCATAAGAATGCAGTGGAATTTGAAACTTTAAGAAGTAGAATTTCAAGGGGAACACATCTTATAACAAATGTAAGAATATACAACAGTTAGTGAAATATCGAAATAAGAGAAGAAGAAACTGACAATAGTGAATATTGCTGAGGTGAATTCACGTAAAAAGTCAAGCGAAGTATGTAGGCCAAAGGACGACTTATCTTGAATCAAGTGAGCTGAAAACAGTCGTTCTAATTTTGTAAGTGTTCTGCGAGGATATATGTTTTATTTTGATGCCGCGATGATGCGAGTCTTTGAGGATAGGTTTTTGAGGCCACGATGGGGCGAGCTTTATTATAGTGCGAATGTGCAAGAATGGTGTAGGCTATATTGAGCCGTTAGGTAGTTTTATGGTATTGCTATGAGCATGTCAGATTTTGTTAATAATGAATGTGGCAGAACAGAACTAAATGGACGGTGAACAAGAGGAATGAAAGTAATAATGAGGTCTACGTATAACGGGAGATAGAAAACGGAAAAGCAGAGGCAATGAAAGACTAAAACTGAAGAATTATTGAGTCAGTCGTAAAAATGATTAATTAAAAACATCGAAAGAAAGAGGGACAACATGTTGCAATATTTGAATGGTTGTACTAAATTTTTGTTTGTTTCTGCTCGTATGTTCCAGGAGGTAGTGATGTTGATGTGAAGAGAAACTTGAGTTCTACGAGTAATAAAGAAGGACGGCATCGAGAAGAACGAGGCAGACAGGTTGAGTAAAATGGAGATTAGAAGGTGCCAAGTAATAAGAGCAACAGGTGGTATAATTGTTTTGTAATTTGTGCAAAGGAGGAGTGAGAAAAGTGTAATGCTGTGAATCTGTGTGAACAAGTGGGTACTACAGACATGAGTGATTTCGAATGGATACTGTGGTGTCACCGCCAGACACCACACTTGCTAGGTGGTAACTTTTAAATCGGCCGCGGTCCATTAGTATACGTCGGACCAGCGTGTCGCCACTATCAGTGATTGCAGACCGAGCGCCACCGCACGGCAGGTCTAGAGAGACTTACTAGCACTCGCCCCAGTTGTACAGCCGACGTTGCTAGGAAAGGTTCACTGAGAATTACGCTCTCATTAGCCGAGACGATAGTTAGCATAGCCTTCAGCTTAGTCAATTGCTACGACCTAACAAGGCGCCATTTATCCTTTGCTATATATCTAATGAAGCATGTACAGTCACAAGACCAATGTTCACCAATTGTGGATTAAAGTTGATTATTCCAGAAGCTACGTACTTTTCTTTATAGCATTCATTAAGTATCCTGTTTCAGACTTCACGCCATCCTGGGTGAGCTTATAGCGTGCATTTCGGCTTCCTCAAACAACACGGTGTTGGCACTTCTGCCGACACTTCAGATACATGATACCTGAGAATGTGACTGGGAATCTTGGTATTACGAGGCCAAACAAGTAGACAGAAGACTGTATACATGATTCATACATTCTGGGGGATGATTGAACCAGAAGGTTAGCCTGGATCCTCTAATCTGAACATTTAAACCTTGACCCAACTAAAAAGTAAGAGAGAGATTCAAAAAACGGGAATACTTTCCGTGTGGTATTATGATCTACAGTAATGGCGTGACAACAGTGACAAGTCACTGAGGATGTTTTTTTGTTTGTCACATAAAAACTTGTAGTGTTAGAAATTTTGTGGGTTGATGTGTAAGATAAGGGGAAGTCACTTAGGATAATTTTAGTCACATGTATATTTGTGACTTTAGCTGAAAGAAATATCTACTGTGTGGTATTGCATGAATGTTGTGACAACAGTGACAAGTCACTGAAGACTTTTTTGTGTCATATAAGAAAATTATAGTATTGGGACTTTTGGGGGTTAAGGTGTAAAGTGATGATTATGGGATGTATAGTATGTAAGTAGGATAAGTAAGATTGTAAGATAGGGAGAATAATAAGAATTGTTAGCTTGTGTGGGTAATAGAGAAATGAACTAGTTACTTTGATCTAGATGCTACAGTCTAACAAAAGGGGTGAAGGATTTGCAACATTTAGTAATTGTGACTAAGAAATCATAGTAAAAAAAATGTTAAGGGGAGTAGAGAAGTCTGTATTCATAACAGAGGTTGAACCAATAATGCGGAATTAAAATTCTTGCTAAATTTTTTAATATGAAAACAAATCCTTTTATTGAATTGATGATAAGGCAAACCATAAGTAAAGACGTGTAACGTGGTTGTCTCATAATTAGTTGCAGAAACCAAAATTTACAACAAAGTACACAGAAGGTCGGTGTTAGACGACTGACCTTGGCGCAAGTCTCCACAATGGACAGATGGAGGTGCTCCAGTGACCATAGACAATTGGATAAGCAGCTGGGGAGTCTGCCAGACTTTTTGCTGTCAAACAGATGAGACAGTATGGAAGCTGTCAAACCGTGCGAGAAGGTGACAAACGTCAGCACGTCACAATCGGAGGCACGCATGGGCGTGGCGCGGCGGAATGCCGGACTTTTGCCACGCCGGACATTTGCCATGCTGGACATTTGCCACACTTGCCCCTTCGCCAGGTAGCTTGAGTAGCGATCCCTCAGGTAAGGAACGCCCTTCCTCGTACTTCTTCTGTCCGCTTTCAAACCGCCGTCTCCATATCTTACTCGATACAACCAGTACTTAAGGGACCTTCTTCTTCGACATCTTGGCGAAATACAGAGCCTCTTTTCCGAAATCGAAATATTTATAACTTTTGGGAAACGAAAGCAATACCGACGATTATGTCAGTATGTAACTAGTTCTGTCAAATATAAATATAGATCCCTCTGTCTGTACGGTAGCTTCCTTTCACGCTTACTGATTGCGATAGAAACAGTCCATCGGCAGGGGAGCAACAAGAAAGGAACGATGTAAAGAGAATGCGAATGTACGCTAATCATTTCTTTTTGATCACTGCATTTGTGCCTACAACTGCATGCCCTAAAGACAATAAGGAAATAAGAAATTGGAATGTGAATCTTTGATAAGAAGGACGACATACTCCATACTAATTTACTCTCTAAAATCCGATATCCCTTGCGGCGAAACATTAGTTAATAGAGTGTAGCGGGACAGTGTTCAAAACATGACAAAATACGTTCACTAAATAGAGAAAGGAACATCTATGACTGACATGTCATCTATAGTCGATGTACAATTTTAAAATGTTAGAAATAAGGAAATGAAGTAATACAGAATGCTGTGCTTGTAACGTACGTTGTTGTTCTACATTGTGTAGCTCTGGTATTTGCAGGGTCACAGAGAAAGCATCCTAGATTTTGGAGGTAAAAGTCGTAATTGTAATGATCTGCACTACAACAGAAACAAGAAGCACAACTTAAGGAAAAATAATGTAATGTGTGAGTGAGTTCACAAGCGACATTGAAGCAGATAGTTCCTGTGACTTAGTATGGGAAGAGGTTATATTCGACAACCGGAATAAATTAATAACTGGCTCCTTTTACCGACCCCCAGTCTCAGATTAAACAGTTGCTGAACAGTTCAAAGAAAACTTGAGTCTCATCACAAATATGTACGCTACTCATACAGTTATTTGTAATTTGTGCAAAGGAGGAGTGAGAAAAGTGTAATGCTGTGAATCTGTGTGGACAAGTGGGTACTACATACATGAGTGATTTCGAAAGGATGCATGATACCTGAGAAAGTGACTTCAATCTACCCTTCGTATGTTAACAAAAATACATTTTCAGACCCTATTGTAGATAGAAAACAATTTCCGAAATTGTTCGAAATGCTTTTTTTAAATTATTTTGAACAATTAGTTCACGAGGCCATTCAAATTGTAAATGGTTACGAAATCACACTTGACCTCTTAGCCACAAATAATCCTGTGCATCACGACGGATACAGGGATTAGTGAACACACAGTCGTAGCGAGGCTCAATTCCGTAACAAAGAAATTCCCCAAAACTAAACGCAAAATATATCTATTTCTAAAAGCAGCTAAAAATTCTGTTCACATCTTTCTAAGAGACAGTCTCCAATGCTTCCAAGCTATGTAAGTGAAGACCATATGTGGCTTAAGTTCAAAGAAATAGTATAATCAGCACTCGAGAGTTTCATACCAAATAAATCAATAAGAGACGGAACGGATCCCCCATGGTACACAAAACACGACAGAAAGCTGCTGCAGAACCACCGAAAAAGGCACGTATAATTTAGACGAACGCAAAATCTCCAAGATTTGAGAAGTTTTATTGAGGCTCTAAATTTGGTGCAGATTTCAATGCGAGATGCATTTAATAGTTTCCACAACGAAAGTCTCTCTAGAAATCCAAAGAGATTCTTGTCCTATGTTAAGTAAACTAGCGGAAAGGCTCAGTAACTACCTTTACTGCGCGACAGCGGCGAGGAGGAGAAGGGGGAGACAAGGGACCCAACCCTTCGGAGCAGGTAAAATCGTGGCAAATGTCCGGCGTGGCAAATGTCCACACACCGATGCAGCGCAGACAGTGAGTGAAAGTGCGCGCCAATACAACATGAGACACGAGCGTGCGTGGCAGAGCTTGAACAATAGGCGCTTGCTGCAGCGATACACACGTCAAAGCTCAGCAACATTACAGAGACACGGGGAGTATTTAGATGGAGCTATAGTAACTTGTGGATAAAGTGTTTTGTGTGGAGATCAAGACTGAGTGCAAAATAAGAAAAATCATAGACGCCAAGGTGTGTCTAAACTTTAGGGAAACAGTAGGATGCATGTGATAATGTTCAGTTGAGAGTAATTATATATAAATGTTTGCTAAATGTAGCAATGGACAAACTATGAATTCAGGTCACGGAGCCGGACGATGTCAACGAAATAATTCCTTGTACTTTTTCAGTATTTTGATGTTATTTAGGATTGGGGGATGAATTTTGGAGTAAGAGGTGTATTTTGGATAAAGGAGTACATAAAGAGTGGTGAACTTTTCACTACAGTCAATCTTGACAAATTGTTTTCTTTTTCTGAGTTTTGTTGACGTGAGATGTCATACGAAGTTGCTGTGGGCTATACAAAGTGAGAGATGTTGAGTGGAGTGTATGTGTATAATTTTTTTTATTTTAAGAATTAGGAGTTGAAAGAGTTAATGCAATATGACACGGAAAAGGATACTCAAGTAGTGCCAGTGTACATGAAAATAATGTTATTCAGTATGTATTTTGGTTTGTGTTAGAATTTTGTAACAGTAAATGCATAGTGACACTGAGAAGCACACTCAGCTAGGGCTAGTGTACATGAAAATAACGCTTTTGAGTATGTATTTTGTTTTGTGTTAGAAACTTGTAAGAGTAAATGAAATATGACACTAAAATAATGTTTCTCAATGTGTGTTTGGTTTTGTGTTAGAAATTCGTAACAGTAAATGCAATATGACACGGAAAAGGACACTCAAATAGAACCGGTGTACATGAAAATAATTCTTTTCAATATGCATTGACTTTTGGGTTAGAAACCTGCAATAGTAAATGCACAGTGACACTGAAAGGACACACAGCTATTGGCAGTGTACATGAAAATAATGTTTTTGAATATGTATTTTGCCTTGTGTTAGAAATTCGTGAGAGTATATGCAATATGGCACTAAAAGGACACTCAACTAGTGCCAGTGCATATGAAAATTAATGTTTTTCATTAAGTATTTTGTTTTGTGTTAGAAATTCGTAAGAGTAAAACAATATGACATTGAAAGGGACACTCAACTACTGCCAGTGCACATATAAATAATCCAGTGAAACGTGTCTTTTGTGTAATTTTACCTTCTAATTTGTCATAAGTGTTAAGAGATGTAATTTTTTTTCTGACAATGTGGAAACTTCCATATGAGTGAGATGGACAGTTACTCACAGGCAGCAATTAAGTAAACTTCTGATAATATGGGTTGACGGACTATGTTATAACGTCCTTTAAGTCAACGATATTGTATTCAATTATTATTTTTACATTTAGTTAACAACTTAAACAAATTGCGTGCTATATGTCTTGGGAAGTAGACCAGTACAGAAATTAGGGTCTCCTCTGCGCTAGGTCATATATAACAAATTTTCATATCACATTTAAAAGTATGTGCGAGAATGTTCTAGCATGGCAAGTCCATTCTATGGCCATTTTTTTTTCTTTTTGTTAACGGAAGTGGTTGGTGATGAGAAGTGGCCATTGTCTTTGGCAATGGCAACTCACATTTATATTTCTAACAATGTAACAATATTTAATGCAATTGATCGTCGTGTTCCTCTGAGAACACGAGTTTGATCGACATAACATCAGTTTTGATCGTGATAATATCATTTAATTTACTACGCACAGAGTTACTGTCAATGTCTGTAAACCAGTACCAAGTTATAAAAGAATGGCCAGAGGAATCGAACTGTTTTTATTGACTGAATAACTTAAGAATGTCCACTGTTTCCTATATTTCCGAATCCTGATGAGTCCACAGCCGGAGGGAGAAAGAAATGAATGTATGAAAATATTTGCAGGAAGAATGTTTGGGGAGAGAATAAGGATCGAACGATATTTAGCGATTGTAGGTGTACGATAGGGAACAAATAGTCGATAGGCAGCTATTATGGAAGCTCTGAAACTTCAGCCTTTGGCTGTAGCGAGGTGTACGAAGGTTGGATAGTCTGCAAAACTTACGTTTCAGTCTTTGGGAAGCAAAGCGCGGGATCTTTTCTGTTATGTAGAAGGGAGTTTTGACTGGCAACTTTAAGCCGGGGAATTTCTGAGCTGTTGATTGGTTGGGAGCCGCCCCCACCATGAGTGGTCAGGCGAGCAGAACTGTAGCGTGGGTTTGAGTCCGGATTGCTGCTGACGACTTGGACGAGGGAGGACGCTTTTCTGAGATGGGTCGAGCCATGCTCGATTTAAGTATGGGAAATGTGCTGTATTTATGATTAATGGTTTCACATTAGGTAAACAAACATTTTTGCAGCTAGACGTAAAGTAATATTAATATTTTGGGGGAACGAAATTTACTTAGGTAAGCAATGTGCAGTGGTAGGTGATGTAAAATTGTTGCTTTCCTTTGTGATAGTAATTTGTAACTTTGGGGTGTTATAACAATTTCGCGGTTAATGTAATTTGTTTGAGCAAGCAAGTTCATTAGGAAAAATGAAATATTTAAGTGCATGTGGCAATTTATTTAGTTATATATCTGGCACTCACCACGTGGTGCAGATCAAGAATTTTATAACTAGTGGATGCACAAATGCTAGGGACCTATAGCATGTAAGAAGAAATGTGTGCTATTACATGAAATATGCGTGTGAAATTAAGTACTGTTATAAATTTTCAGTTTTCTTACATATCTGCAATTTTTAAAGATTTAGTAATGTTGATCCTTTGTTAAGGACACGTGGTATCTCGAATTTTAGCAAATCAAGTGAAGATAATTCTTGCTTATTTCTGTTTATCGGAATATAGAGTCACATGAGGAGATTTTCTGAATGATTAAAATTGCAAAGCGGGGAAAGAGATTAGTAAACTGATAACGTAGCCATGAATTTTGGCTGCAACAAAGTAAGTAGTTCATCCTGAGTTGAGTATTTTGTATGTGTAATTTTGGAAGGGTTTTCATATTTCAGTGGGTGAATATGTGTCGGAAGTAGGCAGCAGTACAACAGTGGGTATTAAAGTGAATGATCAAATAGGTGCGGAAGTTATATTTAATAATTTTGGTTTTTAGAGGAATAATTTTGAGTAGAGATAGTTACTGTATGGTGAATATTGGAACTGTTAACGGCTCGATCCTTACGTTTCTCCTGTACATATGATGGTGCAGTAATTAAGTGGGTGTGAATGTTGATTAATGGATACACTTGTGGAATATCCTTTTTTTTCAGATACAAAAGTGGGCACTTGTGATAATAAGAGATACCATTCGGTAGGAGACCATAGTTTCAGTAAGAAAGTCAGATGCATTAACGATAAATAAAGATACAAAGTCAGATGCGTTAAATTTTACATTGTTAATAAAAAAAGTCAGATGTGTTTAAATTACATTGTGGAAGCTGATGCAAATTTGATGCTTTGTAAAGATCAGTCACGTTAATGTTTATTTAAAGAAGTGAATTTTTTTGTTCTTATAATTATCTGAAATGCTTAATGAATAAACCAATTTGGTCTATAAAAATTCAAATTTTGGTCAGAACATTCTTTGTATAAGAATAGACACACCTTTCATTATTTTGTTATATTATCAGTTGAAAAAAAATTTATTTAATATTTTTACTAAATATTTGAATATCAATCATTGGGCCAAGCAGAATTGACATAGCTTTCAAGTTAGGGCATTTATGCAAAGGTCCTGCAAATAAATCTGTTGCACATAGTGTTAAATTGAAGCAGTAGTGGGTACCTTGCACTGTATCTATTATTCCATTGCTTCCAAGTACCATAACCAACGCAGTGTATATTTGGCCCACACTTTGGTACAGAGATACCTCTTGTCTACCCCCTGTCCATCCCCCTCCCCCCCCACCCATACACATGCACCACGTCCCTTTCACTCCAATAAGTTCGTAAAAATGGATAAAGCGGAAGGATCTCACTTTGAAATGCGAGGGTTGTCCAGAAAGTAAGTTCCGATGGGTCGCAAAATGGACACCACAATGACAACCCGATGAAGCTTTGCACAGATGTGTAGGGTGGTGTCTCTAGTTTAACCATCGATCGCATCAAGAAGCTCTTTTCAGTTGTGGGCGCACTGTGAGCGAGTAAAGGTGCCTATAAGAACGATGTCTCCCGCCAAGTAGGAGGGCTTGCTGAGAGGCTTCGCCTTGATGAATGCAACCCACCTAACACAAGTGCCACGCACTTAATTCTTCATGGCAATTCTCAGCCGCACTCTGCAGGGGCAGTGTTGACGCTCCTGCATCCTTTTCGATGGGAAGTGTTCGATTACCCACAACACAGCCCTAACTGGCTCGTCCTGTGTATCATCTCTATTCACATGACACGCTGGATACGAAGACAACACTTTGGCTCAGGCTATACGCTATAGACCAGCGTAGAGAACTATCGGAAAGCATGGGCGGCTGCCTTCTATGACGATGGTCTTGGAAATTTGGTATAACGCTCCTACAAATGTCTAAGTCGGAGTGGTGAATATGTAGAGAAGTATCTGGAAAGTGTAGCTAACTCTTGTAAATAAAATGTTTCTGATTTTCACTGAGGTTTCCATTTCGCGACCGATCGGAACTTACTTCCTGGACAACCATCGTATGTCTAATTCACAATATTTTATAATGTAAGATTTTTTTCTGTGATACAATCAAGTTAATACGGTACAATGGCGACTTGAACAGTTATAAATGTTGTCTTTCGCATTAAGGCTTCTAAAAAGATTTGTGATCGCTCAGTTGTTTGATTTTAGTTGCAAATGGGAGCGACCATATACGATCGCCCTTTGTTCGACTCAAGTTCTAAACTGCTGCTTCTAAGGCCTGTAATTATTAAAATACAGGAAATCAGCAATCAAAAACTCTATATCCAACACATGTGAACTTGTTTGATACATTATTTAATCAATAAAATACGGCAGTAAATACCTTTACGCTATTGCACAGTGTAATCACGTGAGTATTTAGCGCAGCATAAGATTGGCCAAGAGTGAGGTCACGTTCTGGATCCAAGCTGCAGTCTTTGCCAAAACGATCTGTAGAATTCAGCACTGTAGACTAGGCGGAATACTATTACCAGCTAACCAATATGGTTGACAATTCCGACCGTTCACTCTAAATCGCTGAAGTTCGGTGCCGCTGTAAGAAAATTCTGCTATGTCTCACGCGATACACCACTCGAATAATTCAGGGCTCCGTGCCAACAGACGCTGGTCTTTACCAAGTCTGGATCCTGTTCTCCTGCTCCGAATTGTAGACAGTTCAACCCTGGGGTATTCGAGCAATCTGGGATCCGTCTCAATTATTTCTACTAAACTTTCCGACTCTCGTAACATGTGAAATCCACTCAGGTATCCCCTGATTCACACAGTTTTATTCACTCTGCGCACCCTTTCTCTGCCCCACTCTGTCTACAACTTCCGTACTTTTACTGCCCAAACACAGAGGAATGAAAATGAAAACTACGTTTTAAACTCCATATTAAATCTACTGATGTCACAGTTCACAGGTGAATCCACCGATACCAAAAACGGCGATGTTAGTATTTACCGCTCGGCCTCAGAAATCATTTATTAAATTTATCTTATTGTAAGGTACTACATCTTCATTACTTTAAAAAGTATCATTAAAACTGGGCATGACCCTATTCATTTCCAAAGGGTTTTTCCTATTCTTTCCACTAATGATGAACATTTGTCACTAACTTTAATAATTCCTTCTGGATATTGAAATTGACTGCATCTCACTTAGATATTCTAGAGTTTCCTGTTGTTATTTGTCAAAAGTTTATTCCAAAACCAATTACTTAACTATAATTAGAAATACATAAAATAATCGCTTGAATTTTTTATACTGATCAAACTTTTCATACATCATTCGCTGCTCCGTGGAGCGCGTGATAGAATGACGTCTTGATTACAGATGACACAATTTTATTCTGTAAAAGTGCTTCAAGATTAAACAGTTTGTATATTTTTTCTGAGTCTGAAGGTGGTTCGATGAAGCGCCTATCAGGCACTGCAGAGCGTAATCAGCTACTGAGTACACCTAAAGGGATAAAGTTATTGCGACTCTATACTGACAGGATATTTAAATCATCCCACTGCAGCCATCAAAGTACAGTCTTGGACGGCAAACTTCTTGGAGTTACACCGGACGCGCTGGCCCAGCGCACGCTACGTCAGCGGCAGTGCTGGGCTAGTCTATCATGCCCACCTGCGCTCAGGCTCACCTATCGCTAATTCATGTCATGTATCATGAAACAGACCTTGAGTTATTAAATGTTCAGTATCACTAGGGCGAAACCAAAAACTTATACGCGGTGAGGAGTATCGATTTGCTTCACAAATGGCTCTGAGCTCTATGCGACTTAACTTCTGAGGTCATCAGTCGCCTAGAACTTAGAACTAATTAAACCTAACTAACCTAAGGACATCACACACATCCATGCCCGAGGCAGGATTCGAACCTGCGACCGTAGCGGTCACTCGGTTCCAGACTGCAGCACCTAGAACCGCACGGCCACTCCGGCCGACTTTGCTTCACACAAAGCCGAATAAGGCATTCAGTGATGAGAATGGCACTCAACGAAACTGCGTGCCGTTTGGTAAGCTTACCCGATTGGAAACCGAAAAACATCATATTAGTTTATCTCACCGGAGAAGATAGGAAAATTTCATTATTTATTTTCAATATTTTGTTTTTCAGAACTGAAAACTACCAGTTCGAAACAGATTCGCGGATGAGGAACTCGTGGTAGTTGGTTGGTTCAAATGGCTCTGAGCACTATGGGACTTAACATCTATGGTCATCAGTCTCCTAGAACTTAGAACTACTTAAACCTAACTAACCTAAGGACATCACACAACACCCAGTCATCACGAGGCAGAGAAAATCCCTGACCCCGCCGGGAATCGAACCCGGGATCGTGGTAGTTCCCATCCAAGTTTGGATTTAATTTCTTTTGTATTATTCATTTCAATTTAGTTAGGGGTATGTTCCCGTTGTAAAGTTTTGTCTTGTGCTACGGCCGAGCCGGTAAAGTACCGCGTAAAAGTGTCACGTTCTCCACTCTCTACCGCCAGATGGCTTGACAGTCTCATTCAACTGTCTATATGGACTAATTCAAGACTTGGCTGGCTATTTGCTATGTTGCACGCAACGTTAATAGTACCTTTCCGCGGATAGTTAACGCGTTTAATATTTATCGCATTGTTTGACAGTCTCGTGGAAGTGTAGCCAAACCAGGTTGATGTTTTGATGGTGATACCGGGTCATTCCGGGTCATTGCGAAGGCATGAACTCCACCGGAAATAGCTGCTGCTCCGTTATTTAAACCCACGGTGGGTGGGAGTTACTCAGGTGGAGGGCAAACAGGAAGGCAAAATACACAGCGCAGGCACGAGTGCCACCTGCTCACCTCTAACGCCAGAGAATTTCCAGTTTACTGCGCGAGAAATGGATTATATCCACTCACCCTCTGTGTCGTTTCAGCAACGAAAAAGCTAAGTTCCAAGCAGATTTAAACTAAAGCCTCAGTCTCAGTTTATGAGACCATGCGTTAATTTCATCTCAGTCGATTCCCTTAGAAAACTGTTACAGTATTTGGAAGTGAGGGCCAAAAATCTCTGCACTAGTGTAACCTGTGGGTTGAACGCTAGAGAGGTAGAACTCTGTAATCGATGACTTGGTTACCTCTTGTAAATGAGTTACCTTGTACCTTCGTGGTGAAATGTACTACAGCTGGACAAATTTATTCACTCACAGAAAAATAAATTTTAAATTCTTCTTATTTCACATGACTTTTATCAAAAAAAGGTATATATAATTACTTTACTTAAATCGTTGTTGCAATTTAGAATTTAGTTTCAAATAAACATAACAACTAAAGGCAGCCTTACAAGGCATTTCCTCCTAGAACAAATACGGAAAAAATTACTTAATGTAATGTTTAGTGTGCCGTCTCTTGTAATCTAATATTTGCCATAATCAATTTTCCATGGTGTAGACGAGCTCCTTTTTTATGTCTCGTGCTATCTGCATTACTTTCAGGAATCTTGAATTGCTAATGTGTGGTGCTCTCATGACCGACATCTATAACCCACTCCTTGGTCAATAGAATTTATATATTTCGATTGCCAGAAGACATTATTTTCACCTATATACTAGTTCTAAGCTTCTATTCATTTTCTTTTTTCTTTTTGCTGAACTAACTTTTTTTTCTTGGAACGTAGCACTATCCACAGTACCTCGGACACTACATGACAGAAATTCTTTCTTCACATATTCGCACAAACGAGCTGATATTTTACACGATAACGTTTTTATCTATTTCTTAATGAAAGTTACAGCCTCCATGCAGTCACTGGAGGGCTTTTTACAAGGACGACGTCTTCTGCCACCGCTTATTAGCACGACCAGAGCTCTTCATTTCATTACAACGTTTTGCTCGTGGATCGATCACATACTGTCTCATTTATTTTTCAGCTCACAATTCTTCTTCGATTTACTTGTTACACGTAATTACCATTACATCGTGAGCATCCTACTCAAAGATGAAGCATGAGTTGTTTCACTAAGGAAAGTGAAAACGTAACAGATTGCTAAATACACACGGAGAAAGTGAAACTGCTTTGGTTACGAACAGGACAACAGATGTTTGAAGTTATCCTATAGTTTGAGAGGAAATCACAAACAAACAAGAAAAGTGAGCATACAAAACGTGGAAAAAATGAGCAGTGAATGAGCAGTAAGAGTTTTCCACCTCATCTTCTACTGACAACGAAAACCAAAATATGCCATCACAAAACGTGAAAAAAGGAAACGATTACTGTTACTGAGTGTCGATTGCCGTGAAATAGGAACACGTGTTGTGCAAAACTTTCTTAATTTGCAATACTCTTCCGATGCAAAACAATAATTATTGTTATAACAGTTACTGCAGAAACAAACGAAAACATTTTCTCTTAGAGAATAAACCTACTCACAGATTTTCTTTGGTTTATTAAAGGGAAAATTTAATGACTGGAACGACAAAATGACGGTGTTTCCGCCGTGCTAAATAGCTTTCGCAATCTCTATCACATATCTCCAAATCTAAGTAAATGTGTAGCAAGTAAAATTTTGGAGCCAGTCGCAGGTGTGCATTTCACAGACTTCCTTGGACCGCACTTCTTGGCTGTAATTTACTCTTTGTGAAAATGTAAGGCTAAGTGCACTGACTTAAAGTGTGGCAAAGTCGGTACTGTATTTTTTTCTCTAAATGAGAACCTTTCGCTACCAGGCTTGAAAACCTTCACCTCGTTGTCGTGGAGTATTTACAAATTTAGTGGAGAGTATAGTGAAAGATAATACCGAAGGTAACTTTGCTGACGACTGATTACTTTATGGGACATTTGGTAAATAATCTAGAAATGTGTGGCCAGTTATAGTAAGTTAAACTGTAAGCAGTATGAATAACAAGAAAACATACTCAAAATTACAAGAAAATTAGAACAGAAACAATTACTTTCCAAATTGTGTAACAAATTACAATAAATCTGAACATCAGTAATAGTGAAAAACTGCGCCACCCTTGATTTGTCTATACTATGAGCAGAAATCCATTAAATTAACTTGAAATATGGAAAGCGATTTGGCGGACTAAATCGAAAATGTCAGTAAATGTAAATAGAAATATTAATGCCACTCATTGTCATAAGAGTCCAAAATTTGCAAACACTGACAAGCATTTTCAATTTATTGTAATTGAGACTGGTTTTTTTTTCAGAGATTAGAATTCCAAAAATGATGCCGCTATTAGGAAGCCACCACAGATACTAAGCTGAATATTATGAACTTACAGAACTTTTTCTAGTAGCCCATATAAGACTTGAGAGGCTAATGCAGCCTGACAATCAACTACTGAATGGTAAACTACACGAATTGTAGCATTTCTGGAGTGCGGAATCAGTAATCGCAGATCTTGCAAAACACAGCTTGCTTTGTTCCTCCATCAAATACTGAGCGCCACAGACAAAGGCTCGCAGGTTCATGCAGCTCTCTTTGACTTCTGTAAGCATTCAATATAGTTCCGCACTATCGTTTAGTGAGCAAAGTACCTTACGGAGTATTGGAACAGTTTTGTCACTGGATTCAGAATGGATGTCAATACGTTATTCTTAATGGGACGAAACCCACAGATGGGAAGATAAGTACTGGAGTATCCCAGATGAGTAGTGTAGAGCCATTACTGTATACAGTGTTTATAAATGAATTAGTGGGTAACATCGGAAACTCTGTGAAGCTTTCTGCAGACGATGCTGTTGTCTATAGAAAGATTTTAATGCCTGGAGGCTGTAACTAAGTGTAGGAAGACATTTTGGCTATAGAATATCAGTGCATAAAATAATAATTGCCCTTGAACGTAAATAAATGTAACATATTGCGCGTAAATAGGAGAAGAGATCCATCTGTTAGATTACGCTATTTTTGGAAACTCAATGGAAGCAGTTACTATCTTTAAATACCTAAGAGGAGGCATCCACAACTACTTGTATTTTAGCGAGTCGGGGTTTAGTGACACTAGGTATTGAGCGCCAGCGACAGTGGAGAGCAAATTGACACTAGGTATTGAGAGCCAGCGACAGAGGAGAGCAAAGGTGATTATTTTGTCAGGGATGGCGGGAGGGAAAGCGACACTTGTGGGCGGCGGAGTGGGCTCTTTCCTTGGCTCAGTGGGAGAGGTGTGAGTGAAACGTTGGTAGTTTCGCTATCAGTTATTTATTGAGACGTAAGACCCTTTAAACGAACAGAGCAATACAATGTGTTTTAACTCGCTCTGTTCCTCGCGGTAGCGGAGCGGCGCGGAGTCGTAACGTGTAGATTCCAGTGACCGTTGATGCCGCAACGGCTCGTGTTGCAGCGGCACCGTACCCGTGATGCTCTGCGGCGGCGGCGCGGTCTTCTCCTTCTGAATTCCCAGTAGCTTTATTAACAAGCGGCTATGGCGTGGCGCGGAGTACTCCGTGCAGCAATCGAACCAACGAACCTCAGTTTCGGCGTCTTCTGGCGGAGTTCATCAACCTCTAGGTTCACAGGTGACCTAATTAATGAGGCCACATTCCCTTCGTCATCAGCCACGTACTAAGCGAACTTCTCTCTGGTAGCATCTGGAATGGCATCGTCTGCGTTGACCTATTGGTACGGTACCGACATCTTCTTCTATCGAACAGCGTAGCGGCTAAGTCGTTGTAGCGAAGTATGACTTCCGCTGGCTTATCTTCTGTCCACCCGTCCAAGCGACGTTTGTCGGAGGTATTCGGTGTTTTCGCCAATGCGGCAACGTTTCTGGGGCTTCTACTGACTCTCCGGTCGTTGATCTATGCTTCTCACGTTGGGCAGTGACCAATGTCGACGCACGTGCCGGCTTCCTTGTTTTACCTCTATGTCGGCGTCGTCGCGGATGGCCTCTCGTCCTCCTCCACATCGACAGATCCGTCACGCACGTGAGTTCGGTATGCTGACAGTCCCTGGAACATTGACCACTGATGTGCGAATTACGCTGGTCGCTGTCCTTCTTGGGAGCATTGCCCATCTACTCTGTCGTTGATCTGTCGAAGTGCTGACTGTGCTGCGCTAACTCCCCTGGTCATCGGCCTCCTTGTTCGACTGCTGCCGTTTCCAGTGCAAGTAGGCTGTTTAGGTTCTTATATGTAGGCTGTTTAGGTTCTTATATTGGTAACGCCGCCGCCACGTAGCGCTCTCTGTATGAAAATCACTGGCTGTGCTGTGTGCAGTCTGTGGCTAGTTTGCATTGTTGTCTGCCATTGTAGTGTTGGGCAGCTGGACGTGAACAGCGCGTAGCGTTGCGCAGTTGGAGGTGAGCAGCCAGCAGTGGTGGATGTGGGGAGAGAGATGGCGGAGTTTTGAAATTTGTAATACTGGATATTAGGAACTCTTATGTATATTATGATTTTTCAACACTATTAAGGTAAATACATTGTTTGTTCTCTACAAAAATCTTTCATTTGCTAGCTATGCCTATCAGTAGTTAGTGCCTTCCGTAGTTTGAATCTTTTATTTAGCTGGCAGTAGTGGCGCTCGCTGTATTGCAGTAGTTCGAGTAACCAAGATTTTTGTGAGGTAAGCGATTTGTGAAACGCATAGGTTAATGTTAGTCAGGGCCATTCTTTTGTAGGGATTTGTGAAAGTCAGATTGCGTTGCGCTAAAAATATTGTGTGTCAGTTTAAGCACAGTTATGTATAATTGTTCAAAGGGGACGTTTCACCAGATATTCTGGCTTAACGTGTCAAAGTCTCTAAAATGTTAGCTTAACCTATAATAAGTCTTTGCATATTTTTCTGCCGGATCTCCGGTTTGAACAACCATAAAAACACATTATACACAACCATAAATACACGTAATTATTATACGCCCTAGAGTAGCAAAACAGATGACAGGCTGAGATTCAGCGGAAGAATCTTTAAGTAAAGGTCGTTTACCCACGAATGGGTATGCTTACAAAACTTTTGTGCGACCGAATCCTGAATATTGTTGATATGTCTGGTACCATTACCAAGTAGGACTAACAGAAGAAACAGAGAAAACCTAATGATGAACAGCGCGTTTCTTCGGGGCATCGTTTAATCGGCACGACAACGTTACGGAGATGCTAATAGTATTCGAACACAGTAAATGTTATAAATCCAACCGCAGTTCGCCATCAATGATATGCTTCTATGATTCAACAGTTTACTTAGGTTTCATTTCTTGTGCCTGTATGACATGTACAACTCTCCAGTTTCTAGATACGAGTCTTTCATCGAACGATCGGTTGCATATGAATGACAAAAGTGGAGCTATTCCACCAGAATACCCCGAAAGTAATCAAAGTAATCAAATTGTTCTACAGTCAAAAATGGTTCAAATGGCTCTGAGCACTATGGGACTTAACATCTATGGTCATCAGTCCCCTAGAACTTAGAACTACTTAAACCTAACTAACCTAAGGACATCACACAACACCCAGTCAACACGAGGCAGAAAAAATCCCTGATCCCGCCGGGAATCGAACCCGGGAACTCGGCGTTCTACAGTCTGGATCGATAGATGTTCCTTTCTTATGTGACCTTAATTGCTTCGCTCCGCCGAGGGTACCTACTTCTAAGTTACTCAGGTTGGCAATGGTATTACACACATTGAGCTGGCATGTGGGGTACAGATGTAGATCTAGATATGATTAGTAAATGGAAGTACATGAACAAAAATCAAGAAAAAAGCAATCATGTATTACTCGGAGAAATGATAAGAAACTACAACACAATAAAACTGTAGTAGATCTGGTTTTGATTATTTCGAAGCTTCTGATACTGTTTACTATAAATTCCTGTACACGGCCTAGAAGCTCTAGGAATTTAAATCCAAGGAAAATGGTGGTTCGTATCATATCTACAAAACAGCATACAAGTAGCTAATCCCACAAAAATGGTTCAAATGGCTGTGAGCACTATGGGACTTAAATTCTGAGGACATCAGTCCCCTAGAACTTAGAACTACTTAAACCTAACTAACCTAAGGACATCACACACATCCATGCCCGAGACAGGATTCGAACCTGCGACCGTAGTGGTTGCGCAGTTCCAGACTGTAGCGCCTAGAACCGCTCGGCCACATTAGCCGGCGCTAATCCCACATCTGATCATTCTAATCACGAACTCAAATTCGCCTCCTATCCAAAGCAAGTTGGAATAACAATAACATGAAGCTTTCCTACGTCCCTTGCTATTCCTTGCGTACATAAATGATAAAAATACATTTCAGAGAATAAATACTGTTTGCTGATGTCCCTTGTGCAATGATAAGGGACGCAAAAGATCTTATGAATTACACTACTGATTAAGTCTTCAAGTACATTCATTGATTGCTCTAACAATACACATGAAATCTGAATATACCTAACAGAAACTGCATATAAATTGGAGAAAATTAATCCAAATGGCCCCGCGGAGAGACCGCTCGTTTCGAGACGTGATGTCACGGACTGCGCGGCCCCTCCCGTCGGAGGTTCGAGTCCTCCCTCGGGCATGAGCGTGTGTGATGTTCTTAGCACAAATGAGTTTAAGCAGTGTGTAAGTACCCGCCAGGTTAGCCGAGCACGCTAACGTGCTGCTTCCTGGACTCGGGTAGGCGCGCCGGCCACGGATCGAATCCGCCCGGCTGATTAACGACGAGGGCCGATGTGCCGGCCATTGTGGATGTGGTTTTTAGGCGGTTTTCCACATCCCCCTAGTTGAATAGCGGGCTGGTCCCCACGTACCGCCAGAGTTACACGGCTCGCAGACATCTGAACACTTTCGCACTATTCCATGGATTATACTAGTCGCAGACAGTTGGGGTACACTAATTCCTTCCCGGGGGGTACGGGGTGGATGCAGGAAGGACATCCGGCCACTCCTTCAACTAACATTGCCACATCCGATTATCCATGCTGACCCTGCGTATCTGCGGGAACAAAGGCACAAGCAAAAGAAAGAAAGAAAAAAAGAAGTGTGTAAGTCTAGGGACCGATGACCTCAGCTGTTTGGTCCCTTAGAAATGCACACACATCTGAACATTTTTTTAAATCCAAATGAATACGTAAACATGGTATTGGGATATGAGAATATAAAAATGGCCCAAGTTACATAACTGTGCCGAATGTATGTCGATCAATACTTGAACTGAAAAGATTATGTAATGACAATCCCAGACGCATGTATTACATCCAGTTTTACGTAGAGGATTTTGTCAAAAATGTGAACCATGCAAAGTGAGCAAATGGAACGGTCTGGACGTTTCCTGTCCTTTATAGCTTACGAAATTAAATTTTGAAGAGATTAACTGTTTTAAAAGAAACGTATGTGCTATATTTCCTAGACCAATCTCTTTGGCCTCCGCAGGAAGAGTGCAAAACCATATTCAGAAATCGTATTAATAGATACTCTCGCCACTTTCTCGTAGTATTATTTCTTATTTAACGTTGGAAAAAAATGTAGTTCGTTTGCTTATCAAACTTAATCATATTCAGAAAGTTATGTTTACTGGCAGGGTTCCCACATAACTAAATAGTGCGTGTTTGGTAACCAATAGCAACTTTGGTGAACTGCAAACAAATGCTGGCTATTGTAACACATGAAAATGTACGGAGCTCTATACAGAACGAGGAAAACATCCCCCAGTCCAAGACATTTGAGCCATTATGGATTCACACACCAAAATGCATTGTCAGTTTTCATCAAAAATCTGAAAGAGGAAAATAGATAATTGCGGACAATAATTGAAAGTGTCGACACATTTTAATAAAAAAAAAACCTTATGGGTTTTATTAGACGATATCTATACAGATAGTCGGTACTGTATGTACTGGGTGTTCTTACATAAAAAATTTCTACGTTTGGTTTCCAGCATTGCCTGTTTTAGATAGATTCACATTGACTGAAACTTACTGAAGACAGATTAACAAGGAAACAACGAGGTTTCAATGAAGCTATTATGAATGGAGGTCGTGTACGTATATATTGACTTTAGCGCATTTGTTGAAAGTGCACTGCGTTAATATTGTAATGTAAATGGTAGTTATCATCGAAAATTAAAATTGTTTTTGAGGTAAAGTTTTCGGAAGCTTCATACAAAATGTTGTTAAATCATGCTAATATTTCTGTAGTTATTCGGCGGGTCCAGTATCACTGAGCAAAATTGGCTAATGGAAAAGTTAAGTGATAATGAAATAGAATTGGTTATCTCTACTTGAACTTTGCCAAAAATTCCAGAACACAATTTACCACATGATCTACACGAACTGTAGCTTACAAAATACTTTACACCGATAAATGTAACTGTCGTCAAGAGAACTGCAACAGAATAGCATAGTCTAAACTCAATATATAAACCAAAATTTTCAGAAGATCTTAATATGCGTACTGATGAAACTAGGGCATGAAAGCATGTATTTCGGCTTTGCTCAATTGCTTTAATGCCACAACTGTTTCTCTTAGCGCAAATGCTGATTCCGAGGAAAGACAGATATAACTGGTGAAAATTAAAGTAAAATCCCATTACTCTGAGATAATGAATTCGCTTGCAGCCGTTCTAACAGTGAATTAAAAATGCGTTAATAGGTCGAGTAAAAAGTAACGTTAATCAGTGCCCTGAGCCTGAGACACAAGTTAGACGAGCTATTAATTAATTTTCACCCAAACCTTTAACCTGGTGAAGAAACAATAGAGAAGCCCGTATACCTAAGTAGTCCGAGTTATCCGAAAATCCTGCTTTATACTCTAAACGCTGGCTTTTGTAGGAACTTTGGTGAACCTCCGCGAAAGGTACACAGTTAATTCTTCGAGTCTGGCGTGTGCATCAGGGCAGAAGTTTTGCTGGCGGAGCGAACTTGCTCGGCGAGAAATCTGGAGGATAAGTTTAGCCCTGGAGGGCGACGCAGGCTTTAGGTGGCGCCCACTGTGCTAACGGCTCTGCCCCGCGAATAAAGTGAGACGTGTGAATATAAATGGGCAGTAGAAGACGCCCTTCTCGTGATTTACTCTCTTAGCCGGAGAAAGGAAGGTCACATGTCGAAGAAGCGTCAGTAACAGCGTCCTCGCTGTTCTCTCCGAGCACGGTGTTCTGTGTAGTCTGATCACTTTGTCTGGAGTTACCCTACAGGTATACATAGGTACCATATTACGGTTAAAGTTAACCTTTGTTGTGTACTGTTTTCACACTCCCACCAACGGGATAATCAAAATGAAAAATCGCTCGTCTGAATCCTAACTTTGTCTTTTCACACATGACATACTGAAAGCAAAAGAGTCAGACTGAACTGATATGAACATTTTGAATCGTCACCACAAAGTTGGACGTTTGATACTGGAGCAGTATTAGGTATTAGTGAATAGATTTTTTTAACTATGAGCTTGAGCGAGGTGATGGAACAGGAACGGCAAGGCTCATATCTGATGACACGTGGGTCTTAGTGGCCTATTGACAGGAATTTTGTACGATGGTCACGTCTTGGGACAGAAGCAGAGAGAGAGAGGCCCTTAAGTTCTCATTTGACGGACAAGTCAAAGATATTCTCAGTTGCACGCCTTGCGCAAAATTGAGTTTAACAAGAAACTTAACAGAGACAAATTTTTCTGTCGTTCCTCTGTTGGGAGCGTGCATCGGTGCCAGCTTGGTTGGCAACCTGGAAGCAGGCAGAGCAGCAGATTTCATGAAGCCAACAGCAGAAGAAAGGCCTGCGGTTTCCGGGGTGATGTAAGACCATCCTGGAAGACGGACGTCCTTGGAGAGTAGATGTGCCATGTGGATGCCTCCATGATAGATCATGCTCTGCTTCCGACGACATCTATATGCAGCACTGCGGTCATTTTTGGCGCAGCAACCAAAGTTGCAGTATGAAGGTAGGCCCAGCGTCCGTAGCAAAACCTGATACTACTGTTCCTCTGCCCCCCCCCCTCCCCCCCCTCACGATCATCGGATTTCTACTAATTTACGCGGTTGTTCTTATAGGGAAATAGTTGAGTAACGTTAATCTGGAACCCGTATTTCGCTCAATTACGTCAGCTAGCTTGTCAAAATTATTAGTAAGCCGTGGGTAATTCATTGATCTCGGGTGAAGACTAACGGGTAATATCAAACGAAATTGTGACAAGATTGAGGATTTGATGGTAACATATGTTGCTGCGCTCACAACATCAGGATCTTTAACGCCCTTATGAAGATCTTCGATATGAGTGTAGGTAAAAGAATATAAAAGTTTCAACATGAATCAAAACGAGTCAGTTGCTTAAAAATCTCTCCCTCTCTCTCTCTCTCTCTATCTCTCTCTCTCTCTCTCTCTCTCGCACACACACACACACACACACACACACGCACACACACACACACACAAGCACACACACTAAAATAAATGAAGCGATCAGTTCTAAAACAATCCAAAAAATGAGAAAATACACAGTAAATGACGTAAAACAGTGTAGTAGAAATTGTGGCTCGTTGAAGAGTGGACTAAAGAATGAGGCAGTCACCTTGGAACATACTAGATCCTCCAGCTTAAGAGTTTTGGGTGGAGTCTGGACAATTCACACCATTTTAAAATGCGGACCATACTCCGTTAACATATGACGTGCCAAGAAGAGTGTCCCTCTCCCCCCATGTCCTACACAGAGTCAATACTGTAAAACACATCTCTTCGACTGCAAGCTCTTTGCTTTCCATGTTTTGGGAGGTTATATTATGGACCAAAACAAGGAAAATATATAGTAAACATATGCTCTAACATGCATACCTTAAGAATTATGACCACTTGTCTCTATAGGTATGCCATTTTAGAGCCTATATTTGCTTGACTTTTTCTTGTTTTGGTCCCTAATACCTTCTCCCAAAATATAAAAGCAAGAAGCTCGAAGTAGAAGATACGTGTTTCACAAAATCGAAGATGAGCCAGTTTTCATGGCCTTAAGGTATGCATTTTAGAGCCAAAGTTTACTGGACCTTTTTCCTTGTTTTGTTGGGTTCTCCAATCTCTAAAAATATTCGACAGACTTTTTTTACACCCTACATAGCCACCTCCAGGAGAATCAGGTTATGGCTTGTGGACTGGTACCTCCCGGATTCGCAATGCCACTGACTCAAGACCTGCTCGACCTCTAAAATCCAGACAAGGAGGCGATTGGCTATCCTCTTCAATGTCTTTCCCGCACAGCTTGTGACGGAAAAACTATAATAACTACTTGGGTATTTCCGGACCTTCTCATGTATAAGAAATGGAAATAAAATATCTCCCTTCAATGTTTCAGGAAGCTGTCCCGTTTACCGTATTACGTTCGAGAAGGATTTTCTTAGTAGGTCCCTCAAAACTTGCCAAGGATGTATGAGCAGCGTGATGGCGTTTTTGTGACATGATCCACCCAGCACTGGTTGCTGTCCCTAAGCTCAAATTCAACCAGCTCGGTGTACACTGTTCAGTTATCATCCACCTAGGCTGTGTTCTTTCTGGTAAATGTAACCGGATTGTAAACGGTCAGTGGAGTGAGGTGATGGTTTACTTCCCACTGAAGAGTGTGTGCGATGTCAGAGCACGATTTGGATGGATCGATGGCAGAGGACGAGCGTGTTGTAACGCTGAAGTGCGTGTTTTCCCCACGTTCAGGAAACAGATATTTTAGAACAAGAGCCTCCCAATAAATCGACCTCGGTTGCATGTGATGGTGGAGCATCACAGCACTGGTGTGCTTTGAAGTCTCCACGAACATTTATCGATCATGGTAGGTGTGTAGTGGTGTTACTGAGAGCCTCGTCCTCTATAGTTTCTTTAGTTGGAAAGTAAAAGGAGCATACTGTCATCCGGTATGGTATGTGAACAATTGCAGCAACTGCTTGCCAGCTAGTGTGATAGGAAAATGTAGGTAGTGGTATGCATCATTTACAAACAAGGTGACTCGTCTTTTATCTCTCACCCCACTTTGATAATCCATTCTGTGGAGGCTGTATGCCCGTAGCGCTGGAGAGTAAGATAATTGAAAATGGGTTTCTGTAAACAAAAGCACGGGGACATTGCGACAGAAGGGGAATCGTTGGAGGGACTTGTTGGTTCCCTCAGCGAGATTTCAACGTCCACAGCACCTTCACTTCCATAAAATTCTTCGTACAAGACTACTGCTGTGTGGCCTTCTGGTTTTGGGCTATTTCGTTTTGCTGTCGACCTCTTCAAGACACCTTTCCCCTTCGCTGGAGATGGTAGAGACTTAAACTTTGAGGGTACACTGTTAACCTTTCACTTACCTGTGTGTCAGAATGTATATTTGGCATTTGGACTACATTTAACTGTAAGATTCGTCTTTTGACTGGCGCAAACAACTGTTTGTGCAGTAACTCCATCATTGGAAGTGCACTGACAGGGACAGTTGTTTGTGGCAACTTTGGACGGTAAAGTCTGTATTGAGAAATCCTTTTTTTTGGAACCGGAGTGTTGGCCATCGAAGCAAATGAGATTGAAAGACAGTTGGCTTCTGAACGACATTTTTTATTCCAAATAGGGTAGTCTTCTTATGACTTTCATCTTCTGGATTTTCTTCTTATGCTGAAAAAAACATGACTGCCCTCCCTGTTCACACAGAACACAGCAGCTGTACAAGGATTCCCCTTGCTTATCGTAGCGCACCATTATTTTATTGGTGTCTACTTCGCTAAGTCTTAGGTCGCTCTCTCTAGATTACTCGTCAGCCCAGCCTCAGAGAGTTCCTTTTTCAGTCATTTCCGAATCTCCGTCGAATCGCGCTCTCAATAATCTGTACAGTCCTCGAGATCCGTGCAACTAAGCCAAGATCCCTGCTCTCTGCGATACACAACGTTTCATTGCCGTGTTTCGCGGTGATTGTTGGATCACGCCCAGAGAGAACGTTTACAGAGGACTTGTGGCGCCCACCAGTCCCCAGCCATGGAAATCCACTACGCCAAAGCCATACTGAACCAACGAAGATTGAGGTCCCTGAGGTGCTCGCCATTTTGAACAACCGAGGGGGCATGTATGGATTTCATTGAAAATACCACAGGCGTGGCGACCATTACCATACTATTGAGAATTTCTTGGTAGAGCAGTCTCAGTAAATAACGTTGTGTCGATAATAACTGACAAAAGTGGAAGTCATTTTTATTTACACGATATTTCGACATCTTCCCTGGATGCTTTTATCAGGTTGGACAACAACCAAAGTGAGAAAGGAATACACTGTGCGTCACCCTGGCAAGAGTTTCCTCAAAGAATAAAACAGTCTTAAAGAAAAGTTCCGTTTTTGGAACAGACGTCCACAGAGTGCGTACCCTCTCAGACTGATAACCTCTTTTAATAACTGTGACACCTCAGAGAAGTTTTCGAAATGAAATGTGCTCATAACAACGAGCATTCATTACAGTACAAATCAACACTACCTACAGTGGAATCCGACACCAAGGAAGAAGACACGCTGGCGCCAGTTCTGGGAGATCGGATCAACACTATGGAGTTAACTGTATATCGATCCCTGTCACAAAATTGAAAGATTTCATGTGTTGTGTGGATGGTAATCTAGGGCACCAAACACCGGATGTAAAGATAGTGAACAAAGATGCGAAGAACATGTCTGTTAATCTGACTCAAGCAGCAAAATAAATCAGCTATCGCCGAACACTGTCCCTCTTGTGAAAACGAAATGAACCTCGAACGTACATGCTTCGTAGTGCAGACAGTGAAGATTTGTAAGAATGTAATAAGGGATGCAATACAAATAACAATGTAGCTGATTTAAATGACAGGAACAGACGCTTTAGTTTAAGTAAATTGTGGGCTCAGACTTTCACTCTTCTTGCATCATGTCGGAAAACGTATTAGTTCTCTCTCTACTAATACACTCCTGGAAATGGAAAAAAGAACACATTGACACCGGTGTGTCAGACCCACCATACTTGCTCCGGACACTGCGAGAGGGCTGTACAAGCAATGATCACACGCACGGCACAGCGGACACACCAGGAACCGCGGTGTTGGCCGTCGAATGGCGCTAGCTGCGCAGCATTTGTGCACCGCCGCCGTCAGTGTCAGCCAGTTTGCCGTGGCATACGGAGCTCCATCGCAGTCTTTAACACTGGTAGCATGCCGCGACAGCGTGGACGTGAACCGTATGTGCAGTTGACGGACTTTGAGCGAGGGCGTATAGTGGGCATGCGGGAGGCCGGGTGGACGTACCGCCGAATTGCTCAGCACGTGGGGCGTGAGGTCTCCACAGTACTCGATGTTGTCGCCAGTGGTCGGCGGAAGGTGCACGTGCCCGTCGACCTGGGACCGGACCGCAGCGACGCCCGGATGCACGCCAAGGCCGTAGGATCCTACGCAGTGCCGTAGGGGACCGCCCCGCCACTTCCCAGCGAATTAGGGATACTGTTGCTCCTGGGGTATCGGCGAGGACCATTCGCAACCGTCTCCATGAAGCTGGGCTACGGTCCCGCACACCGTTAGGCCGTCTTCCGCTCACGCCCCAACATCGTGCAGCCCGCCCCCAGTGGTGTCGCGACAGGCGTGAATGGAGGGACGAATGGAGACGTGTCGTCTTCAGCGATGAGAGTCGCTTCTGCCTTGGTGCCAATGATGGTCGTATGCGTGTTTGGCGCCGTGCAGGTGAGCGCCACAATCAGGACTGCATACGACCGAGGCACACAGGGCCAACACCCGGCATCATGGTGTGGGGAGCGATCTCCTACACTGGCCGTACACCACTGGTGATCGTCGAGGGGACACTGAATAGTGCACGGTACATCCAAACCGTCATCGAACCCATCGTTCTACCATTCCTAGACCGGCAAGGGAACTTGCTGTTCCAACAGGACAATGCACGTCCGCATGTATCCCGTGCCACCCAACGTGCTCTAGAAGGTGTAAGTCAACTACCCTGGCCAGCAAGATCTCCGGATCTGTCCCCCATTGAGCATGTTTGGGACTGGATGAAGCGTCGTCTCACGCGGTCTGCACGTCCAGCACGAATTCTGGTCCAACTGAGGCGCCAGGTGGAAATGGCATGACAAGCCGTTCCACAGGACTACATCCAGCATCTCTACGATCGTCTCCATGGGAGAATAGCAGCCTGCATTGCTGCGAAAGGTGGATAGACACTGTACTAGTGCCGACATTGTGCATGCTCTGTTGCCTGTGTCTATGTGCCTGTGGTTCTGTCAGTGTGATCATGTGATGTATCTGACCCCAGGAATGTGTCAATAAAGTTTCCCCTTCCTGGGACAATGAATTCACGGTGTTCTTATTTCAATTTCCAGGAGTGTATATAAGTATCTATTAATACATTTTTGGTGAAGGGTATTGTCTTATGACGTATTTTCTGGACACAAAATTTAACTGTTTGGCGTAGCCTTATGGTTCGTCATGAAGTTCTCTAACACTGTTTTATTATTTACTGGCACCAGTGAACACCGCTAGGGCTACGCTCAGCGTCTCCCGTCCATAGTGTGATCCAAACAGGCAGCAATGAAGTCAGTGGTCCATACCTGGCACACACAATTAGGGAATTCGTCGAAATATCGTGGAAGGAATGTAACAACATTTAGTCGGTTACTAGTCTAGAAACTTGGCACATTTGGTTGACAGTATTAGGTTCACTTGAGTTCCATTACGTAACTAATAGTAAAGCACACAATGCGCCCACGAAGTTCTGCAGATCATATAAAACCCATAAAATGATTTAGGGACAGTTTGGAAATTCACAATGAAACTGACACGGTGGCATTTCAACATGCCTGTGATTAGTATGAGGCCAGTGCTTTTGCCACTAGTTACGGTGGGGAAGTTACAAGACACTGGCATTTGGGACGACAGCGGTTCGGATCTCCAACTGGCTATTCAGATTTATGTTTACTGTTATTTCCTAGATCGTTTAACGAAAGCGCTGGGATGACACCCTTAAAACGGACACGGCAGATTTCTCTTCATATCCCACTGCCTGCCCGAGCTTTTTCTCCCTGTCTAATGACGTCATTGTCAATGGGACATTAGGAAACCTGACCTAGCCCCAAGTGTCTTTACCAGTACACCACCTTGATCGGAAAACTCTACACTGGCAGTAGGGAAAATGTGGGGATTGGAGCAGTTTTCGTCCTGGCCATACCAGTATTACAACTGTTTTATGGTCACACACTAATTAAATCCCCTGGATCTGGAACGTGTGGGGTCTGAACCCTGTTCTGTACCGTTTTCTTAAAATTCGTCATTTTTCCTCCTATTCGAGACAATGGTTGGAACAGACCAATTATCAAAAGTGAAAATGACATTGGGGCCAGAAGGTTTTGACTCGAATCCCGGAATGGCGTCACCCCGCCACCACTGAGTCGCCGCACCCATCACATATAGTTGGGGGCAGGGGGGTTGGTTGGCATGTGTGTAGATTCAGAATGTTTCTCACCATGAAATGTTACTTGGCTTCCAATGGGTTGAAGGAAGTTTATATAGGCATAGGAGCCTGTAAAGTTGAAAGTTGAAAATATCAGAAGTGGTGTGATGGTACCAAAAAAATGGCTCTGAGCACTATGGGCCTTAACTTCTGAGGTCATCGGTCCCCTAGAACTTAGAACTACCTAAATCTAACTAACCTAAGGACATCACACACATTCATGCCCGAGGCAGGATTCGAACCTGCGACCGTAGCGGTCACGCGGTTCCGGACTGTGGCGCCTAGAACCGCTCAGCTACCCCGGCTGGCTATGATGGTACGGTTCACCGAGACTGAGTGGGCGCATTGGCATGACAACCAAAAATTCATTGAGGGTCTGATGACAGAAACAGAGTGTGACCAGTTTCCTCAAAATATCACCATATTCAGCAAAGGAGCATCCCTCATCATTTTACATAGAGGTGCTATACTAAAGTTAGCTTCATAAAAGTCTATACTCTGCGTGTATTTGAAGCACCAAAGTATTGTCAATTTGAGAGCTTTGTACAGTGAATTATTGTTTGCCATTTAGAGCCTCAGTCAATGGCGACCTCTGGTTAGAACATCCTCCAACAGTGTTACAAAAATGTAATAGAACAAAATGTACCAAATAATGAGGGATAATAGAAACATGTATAAAACAATATATGTGTGTTTCTATAATTTGGAACTTTATTACTCCAATTGGACTGAATGTGATGCAGAAAGAATGAATCACACATAAATACTGCAGCTGGTGATGGCAATGAAGGCTGTTGGCATCGCATTTGAGGTGCAAGCAGAGCTCTCAATTTTCGGCATTGTTACCAGTGTTGATCAGGGTCCTTCAGTTTGGAACCAAGTAGAGACTCTAACCCAAAGACTTCATCGACTCTTCAACAGTTTTGGCTGCAGATTCCTAGACTTGCATTATCAGGTGGGGATTTTTTGAACTCCCTTTGATAGGTCAGGGGTGCACAACGCAAAAGAAGCAGCTACTCGTGTAGAAGAATAGTTGTGGAGTGCACATGGGTCTTTTTTAGGTTAGGTGGTAGCTCGAAGTATTCTGATGAAGACTCACCAGTAGATTCGCAAAAAAGAAAGTCAGACAACGTCTGAGTAACGCGTTTATTTAAACAATTTACTGCGCGTGCATATAATTCTCTGCGATGAGACTATTTTAGACAATTATGATAAACGACATGCATAGGAAGCTTGCCTTCAGTGAACACCAAATGTCAAAAGTTAGTGTTAAAACTTAACAAATTCTAGGCTAAATATGAAGTATTACTTATATTACAAAACTTATTCTGTAACAACGAAGACGTCTTCCACACGAACGTTGCTACAAGACTTATATGTTTACATTAGCACAGTGCAGTTTCATAATAATATTAGAAGGACGTTAACCATTGCATGGCTGACGGATTTATCTAACGTGTGGGAATATATCTATCTGTCTTACAGGTAGAATTTCAAGAAGCATTAGAAACTCGCGAAAGGAATTCATCGCTATAGTAGAGGTTAGGGAGAACGACCTCTACAGCAAAGGGTGGTGCTGGCAGACAATACAGTCAGGATGCATGGCAGTTCACCTCCCAGGGTTTGGCTGCAGCGATGTGGTGGCAGGTGTCGGACGGACCAACCGTCGTGGAAACGTTTCTAGTTCAATAAGTCTCTTATTCCTTAAAAATTACAGTGGTGGCGTCGAAGCTGGAGGGACGACCAACGGCCCCCGTTATGTAGACTGCCACTGTCTGTGAAGCATATAGGCATCAGCAACAGGCTACCGGGAGGCCCACACGTGACTTATATCGACGGGCGTTTGCGCCTGTCGACCAGGTTCCGCCGTCAGAATGGCAGCAGAGACGCTGTTGTAAGGTGGTTGCAGCTGCCAGCGGTGGACAGTGGTAAGTGTCCACGGCTGCTGTCCAGATTCTGCAGTTCGGTGGGACGAACAATGGGCCCGATGGGATCACAACACAGGTCTGGTATGGTTGATGACGATGACATGTGTCCGCATTAGGCAATGGACAACGAGAGTGTTTTCCTATAGAAGATAATGACGGTTGGCTAGGAAGATGACCAAGGCTCATAGCCCAGTCCACAAAAAGGCAACCAGTAGCAGATGATAGTCACCCATCACGTGACCCACCGGTGGAAACGCGCTGAATCGGTGAGGTTCAAACTCAGCACCAGCAGTAACCTGCATCTGTTGACAGCAGAGTCTGGTGACAGCAGCTGACTTGTTCATCTTGAAGCATAGACTAGCGTGGACCTCCACTTGGTTAGCGGCTGGTGATGACTGAGATAGTGCCTAAATTTGGCGGTATTTATACCAGCCGGTTTTGCCTTCTAAACCAGAGTGTGAGGCCCAGCTGTGGAGGAACCACGACATCATGCTCTAGTTCGTACAACATGTTAGCAGATTCATTGCCCTGGTGGTACTGTAATGCTGTCAAAATACTGATTCTAGCAGCCTGAATGCATCTTCTTGCGACATGGCACCCAGTTACCGAGCTGACTTGTGATGCTCATTCGCAACGTTGTTTTGCTGACTCCATCGGAAGCGTTGTTTGCTGTACCAGGCGGAACCGTGGTGCAATGATATTTTCACGGCAAAACAGGGTGCATTATACAACAAAGTTATGACGGAACAATCCAAGCTCAAATCAGAAGTAGAAGCATAACAAAGATCATGTGTACAATAAAGCTGCGCTTAGTCAGGTCGGAGATAAAGTTAGATTGGAAACTGCGATAGTAAAGAGTGATACTTCACAGCATAATCAGTTGTCATTAAACTGGTGGCTGGCGTACAGGGGCTATGCATGGACCTGGCCATTAAATATGAACACATGCAAAAGCCCTCATGAGACGAAGTAAGCTAGAAGCACAAAACAGTAATACGGTACAAGAGAAATTACGAGGTATACTGTGTGCAATGACAAGTACGAATGCTATACCAGTACTGGTACATGTCAGATTCACGATTTCAAACCGAACCACGGATTTATAGTGCTTTCATGCTCTAGTTCGAACATGCTTTCTCGACAGTGCGTCCCAAGAGATAAAAACTAGCTATCTGCGTGAACGATTTGGGATACAGTTCACGTACCTGAGATATGAGAGTCGCTGACAGTTAACAGTAATTTCTGTGAGTTTCGAGCGGACGTTTTCATCATATTTTGGCTTGTCGAACAACAGTGGGCAGTGACGTCGAAGGTATTGATACCACCAACATGTTGCGGTCGTGATAGTACAGTTGCTGAATTGTTACAGATTCAAACGGGAAGTTACTCAGCATTCAGTCACGATTCAATCTGTACTTTAATGCAGATCTAGATTTCAGCTACAGAATAGTCATCATCAGCACTCTAAAATATAAGAAATACGTAGGAATCAGACAATGAATGGCATAAAGCGAGATCTATATGACAGTTACGTAGAAATGGAGACTCCATAGTACGTGAGATACCGTATGAAAACACTAAGTTAAGAGTAAATAGAGTAGTGAAGAAATCTCTTATGGTCCATGTCACAAGTTATTTGATTTCATTAAGTCTTTTAATGCAAGGGAAGGATCAGCTTCAGTTTCGTCAAATGGAATCTTTCCCGGAAGTCTACGCAATCGTTTGTGGATCAGACATGACTGAGTACGTTTCAACTATTGAATCACTTCATTATGAGTTTTCAAAGAGATTTCAAGACTTTGCACATTGAAGACTGATTTGGATTTACTTGTCGGAACGTTATAACTATTGGCTACTGATGTACCTCTTCATTACCTCCATGTTGAGACGACAGACAGAGTGTAGCATCTAGCTCAATGACCTGTTGGATCAGTCCAGGAATTTACAAGGCTTATAAAAATGTCATCCCAACAGCAATCCCTTCCAATGCACAGGCAAGTCGCTCAAGTTATTTCATTATTCGATTCAGTATATGCGTGTGAACGATTTTTTTCTGTTATAAAATTGACAAAGTTCCGCGAACTATCGGGTTTAACAGATTTTAATCTCAGTAACACCATGTGTTTGTATGACGAACCATAGTTCCAGATATATTACATGTTCTAAAACCGATATGTGCATAAATTCACAAATGTCACAACTTAAATGCATGCATGAATGTAGAGCTTTTGTGCGTCTGCTCACTGTATTAGCACTGTCTAATGCACTTATTGAATGAAGCACGAAACTTATAGCTTTCATGTAAAAATAAAAATTTGGAATTACATACTAGTGATAAAATCCTGCTTACACAAGTAAGCTGCAATATTCACCTCTCAGAAGTAGTCGCAGTGTGTTACAAACACGTCCTCCTAAGTTTCCCAAGTCTACAACCTTCGTCATATAGCTCTCATTCACACCTGCTTGGAATAGCGCAGTGATGGGGGAAGCTGGAGCGCTAGTCGACTCTGCTGCGCTCGTAGAACGCGAGTGCACTTTGGGAGTAGTAATGTAATCCAGGTCTGACATGGAGGATAAAAACGCTCTCTACACCAATGACACCTGCGTTGGACTAGTAGCCTAAACAAATTTTAAATTAAAATAAAAGTAGACCAATAAAATTATAGTAAACCGACAGGTTTGCTTTAAACCTTAGTCTCCACCTGTAACAGGAGCCACACAAGAAGTATTGGATCGAATAAAACGAAACGCAGGCCAATGCAAAAATGCCCACAGTAAATTAGTGCAGCCTGTTACGTATGCAGTAGGCGATTTGATCCCAGTTTTTCATCTCGTACCATGTCATCGACGGAAAAGTGACAAATCGAAAACTCCCATCAGTATCGTATCGGTCTGTTCTGGATTAGAGAAATAGTGCACCCAAATGTCATGGGAGAAGAATATGTTCAAACTGGCAAAGAATACGGACTGCCTCATACACAAGTGGGACAATGAGTAATAAAAGTTATATTACTTTTGTTCAAGAACTTCCTACATGACTGTAGAGCATTTTATGATCATCTCCTTGTGAATAGACTGGTTATGGTAGCTCCAGTGAGTTATAAATATAGGAAGTGTTTTACCATATTTACCGTCCTCCCAGAGTGTTAATACCGGCGGTAGAGGGTGCTTAATTTCGGAAAACTGCGATTTCACAAATGGTTTAATTCATATTTAACTGGAAGAGTACAGAAGGTTGAAATTAACGGTTAACATAATGTGCAAAGATCAGCAGATTCCTCAAACTGTGGAGGTATCAAGAAAGTGGTCCAACATGGTTTATTCTTGGGTCCCTTATTGATCTTAATATATATTAGAGTCTTGGCACTCTACATTCACGAAGATATGAAGCTAGTTATTTTTGGTGATCATACAAGTATATTAATCACACCCAACAAAGAATAATTAGCTGAGAAAATTGTAAATATTGTGTTTTAAGAAATTATTTAGTGATTCTCTGCATATGAACTCTTATTTTAATAAAACGCTGTATATACAGTTCTGTACAGTAAATGGCACAGCACTATAAATAGAGTTTGAGTAGAAGTCTGCAGCTAATTCAGAATAGTCCCAATTTTTAGAGTGTGCACTGATGAGAGCTCGAATTGGAAGAAACACATTGACGATTTACTGAAACGTCTGAGATGCTTATCCTAAATTTTGGCTGTAAACATATAAGTAAGCCTATTTTCATTCATTGCTTTTGTATGGCATATTATTTAGGATAATTCATCATTAATGCAAAAAGCGTGTATACAGAATAATAGCTGGAGTCCAGCCAAGGTCAACTTGCAGACATTTATTAAACAAACTATGGATATTCACAGTAATTTCTCAATATATATATATATATATATATATATATATATATATATATATATATATATATATATATATGTGTGTGTGTGTGTGTGTGTGTGTGTGTGTGTGTGTGTGTGTGTGTGTGTGTGTGTGTGTGTGTGGTGGTCCATTGATCGTGACCGGGCCAAATATCTCACGAAATAAGGATCAAACGTAAAAACCACAAAGAACGAAACTCGTCTAGCTTGAAGGGGGAAACCAGATGGCGCTATGGTTGGCCCGCCAGATGGCGGTCAAACGGATATCAACTGCGTTTCTTTAAATAGGAGCCCCCATTTTTATTACATATTCGTGTAGTACGTAAAGAAATGTGAATGTTTCAGTTGTGTAATAGTCACAAACATATGGCTCACAATTTTAGACCAACAGTTGGTAACAGGTAAGTTTTTTAAATTAAAATACAGAACGTAGGTACGATTGAACATTTTACTTCGGTTGTTCCAATGTGATACATGTACCTTTGTAAACTTATCATTTCTGAGAACGCATGCTGTTACAGCGTGATTACCTGTAAATACCACATTAATGCAATAAGTGCTCAAAATGATGTCCGTCAACGTCAATGCATTTGGCAATACCTGTAACGACATTCCTCTCAACAGCATGTAGTTCGCCTTCCGTAATGTTCGCACATGGATTGACAATGCGCTGACGCATGTTGTCAGGCGTTGTCGGTGGATCACGACAGCAAATACCCTTCAACTTTCCCCACATTAAGAAATCCGGGGACGTCAAATCCGGTGAACGTGCGGGCCATGGCACGGTGCTTCGACGACCAATCCACCTGCCATGAAATATGCCATTCAATACCTCTTCAACCGCGCGCGAGCTATGCGCCGGACATTCACCATCTTGGAAGTACATCGCCATTCTGTCGTGCAGTGAAACATCTTGTAGTAACAACAGTAGAACATTACGTAGGAAATCAGTATCTATTGCACCATTTAGATTGCCATCGATAACATGGGGGCCAATTATCCTTCCTCCCATAATGCTGCACCATACATTAAACCGCCAAGGTCGTCATGTTCCACTTGTCGCAGCTATCGTGGATTTTCCGTTGCCCAATGGTGCATATTATGCCGGTTTACGTTACCGCTGTTGGTGAATTACGCTTCGTCGCTAAATAGAACGGTAGCAAGAAATCTGTCAGAGTCCCGTAATTTCTCTTGAGCCCAGTGTCAGAACTGCACATGACGTTCAAAATCATGGCCATGCAATTCCTGGTGCATAGAAATATGGTACGGGTGCAATAGATGTTGATGTAGCATTCTCAACACCGACGTTTTTGAGATTCCCGATTCTCGCGCAATTTGTCTGCTACCGATGTGCGGATTAGCCGCGACAGCAGCTAAAACACCTACTTGGGCATCATCATTTGTTGCAGGTAGTGGCTGACGTTTCACATGTGGCTGAACACTTCCCGTTTCCTTAAATAACGTAACTATCCGGCGAACGGTCCGGACACTTGGATGATGTCGTCCAGGATACCGAACAGCATACATAGCACACGCCCATTGGGCATTTTGATCACAATAGCCATACATCAACACGATATCGATCTTTTCCGCACTTGGTAAACGGTCCATTTTTAACGCCGGACGGAGTGGCCGTGCGGTTCTAGGCGCTACAGTCTGCAGCCGAGCGACCGCTACGGTCGCAGGTTCCAATCCTGCCTCGGGCATGGATGTGTGTGATGTCCTTAGGTTACTTAGGTTTAATTAGTTCTAAGTTCTAGGCGACTGATAACCTCAGAAGTTAAGTCGCATAGTTCTCAAAGCCATTTGAACCATTTGAGTCCATTTTAACACTGGTAATGTATGACGAAGCAAATACCGTCCGCACTGGGGGAATGTTACGTGATACCACATACTTATGCGTTTGTGACTATTACAGCGCCATCTATCACAAAGCGAAAAAAGTGGTCCAACTAAAACTTTCATATTTTTTACGTACTACACAAATATGTAATAAAAAATGGAGGTTCCTATTTTAAAAAAAACGCAGTTGATATCCGTTTGTCCTATGGCAGCGCCATCTAGCGGGCCAACCATAGCGCCATCTGGTTGCCCCCTTCAAGCTAGACGAGTTTCGTTCTTTGTGGTTTCTGCGTTTGATCCTTATTTCGTGAGATATTTATTTATTTATTTATTTATTGTTCCGTGGGACCAAATTAAGGAGAAGTCTCCATGGTCATGGAACGAGTCAATACATGAAATTATAACACGGTATTAGAAACAGATAAAATGAAATATAAAAAAACATATTCAGGTGACAAGTCGTAAGTTTAAATGAAGAAAATCAACAATGTAGCACTGGAATTTGCTTATTTTTTTAGCTCTTCCAGGAGCTCCTCGACAGAATAGAAGGAGTGAGCCATGAGGAAACTCTTCAGTTTAGACTTAAAAGAGTTTGGGCTACTGCTAAGATTTTTGAGTTCTTGTGGTAGCTTATTGAAAATGGATGCAGCAGAATACTGCACTCCTTTCTGCACAAGAGTCAAGGAAGTGCGTTCTACATGCAGATTTGATTTCTGCCTAGTATTAACTGATTGAAAGCTGCTAACTCTTGGAAATAGGCTAATATTGCTAACAACAAACGACATTAAAGAAAATATGTACTGTGAGGGTAACGTCAGAATTCCCAGATTTTTTAATAGGGGTGGACAAGAGGTTCTCGAACTTACACCACATATAGCTCGAACAGCCCGTTTTTGAGCCACAAATACCCTTTTTGAATCAGAAGAATTACCCCAAAAAATAATACCATACGACATAAGCGTATGAAAATATGCGAAGTAGACTACTTTTCGTGTTGAAGTGTCACTTATTTCAGATACTGTTCTAATGGTAAATAAAGCAGCTTTTCGCTTCTGAACAAGATCCTCGACATGGGCTTTCCACAACAGCTTACTATCTATCCGAACGCCTAGGAACTTGAACTGTTCCGTCTCGCTTATAATATGCCTATTCTGTCTGATCAGAATATCGGTTCTTGTTGAATTGTGAGTTAGAAACTCTAAAAACTGAGTCTTACTGTGATTTAGCATCAAATTATTTTCCACAAGCCACAAACTTATTTCATGAACTACATTATTTGTTACTGTTTCAATATTACACACAAGATCCTTCACTATCAAGCTGGTGTCATCAGCAAACAGAAATATTTTTGAATCACCTGTAATACTAGAAGGCATATCATTTATATAAATATGAAACAGCAGTGGCCCCAGCACCGACCCTTGGGGAACGCCCCACTTAACAGTGCCCCATTGGGACTGAACATCACTACCACTCTCAATATTGCGGAGAATTACCCTCTGCTTTCTGTTCTTAAAGTAAGAGGCGAACCAATTGTAAGCTACTCCCCTTACTCCATAATGATCCAACTTCTGCAGTAATATTTTGTGGTCAACACAGTCGAAAGCCTTCGTTAAATCAAAGAAAACACCTATCGTTCGCAACCTTTTATTTAATCCGTCCGAAACCTCACAGAGAAAAGAGAATATAGCATTTTCAGTTGTTAAACCATTTCTAAAACCAAACTGAACATTTGACAGCAAATTATGTGAATTTAAATGCTCCAGTAACCTTGTATATACAACCTTCTCGATAACTTTAGCAAACACCGATGGCATAGAAATAGGTCTAAAATTGTCAACATTATCAATGTCTCCCTTTTTATAAAGTGGCTTCACTACCGAGTACTTTAATCGGTCAGGAAACCGACCACTCCTAAAGGAAAAGTTACAGATATGGCTGAGAACTGGGCTAACATACATAGAACAATACTTCAGTTTTCTGCTAGATACCCCGTCATATCCATGAGAGTTCTTGGTCTTTAGTGATTTAATTATTAACTCAATCTCCCTCTTGTCAGTATCATGGAGGAGCATTTCAGGTAACAGTCTCGGAACACTTTTTTCTAAGAGCGCTATATGATTCCCTGTTGGGACTAGGTTTCTATTTAGTTCACCTGCTATATTCAGAAAGTGATTATTAAATACTGTACATATATGCGACTTATCAGTAACACGGACATTCCCACTACGCACTGATTTTATATCCTCGACCTGTCTCTGCAGACCAGCAACTTCCTTTACGACTGACCATATGGTTTTAATTTTATCCTGAGGCTTAGCTATTCTATCTGCATACCACATACTTTTTGCCTTCCTAATAACATTTTTAAGCACCTTACAATACTGTTTGTAATGGGCTGCTGCATTTAGATTTTGACTGTTTCTAACGTTTTGATATAATTGCCACTTTGTTCTACAAGATATTCTTATCCCTCTAGTCAGTCACCCAGGCTGCCTGTTTGTGCTAGTACCCTGTTTTAAACGTTCTAACGGAAAGCAACTTTCAAAGAGCATGAGAAAGGTCTTGAGAAAAGCATTATATTTATCGTCTACTGTATCAGCGCTATAAACATCTTGCCACTCTTGTTCTTTTATAAGGTTTACAAAGGTCTCTACAGCAACTGGATCAACTTTCCTGAACAGCTGATGACTATATTTAACACGTGTTGCAGCACAAAATTCTTTTAAAGTTAAAATTTGTGCATCATGATCTGAAAGGCCATTCACCTTTTTGCTAACAGAATGCCCTTCTAGTAATGAGGAATGAACAAAAATGTTGTCTATGGTTGTTCTACTGTTCCCTTGCACTCTCGTTGGAAAGAATACGGTTTGCATTAGATTATATGAATTAAAGAGGTCTACCAGCATCCTCTTCCTTGCACAATCACTTATACAATTAATATTGAAGTCACCACATGTAACTAACTTTTTGTATTTCCTATAAAGTGAACCAAGAACCTCCTCTAGCTTTAGCAAAAATGTTGTGAAATCGGAGTCTGGGGATCTATAAATAACAACAGTTAGAAGTTTAACTCCGTTAAATTTAACCACACCTGCACAACATTCAAACACCTTTTCAGTGCAGTACTTTGAAACATCAATTGATTCAAATGGGATGCCGTTTTTCACATACATGGCTAGTCCCCCACACCGCAAAGAGCTCCTCGAAAAGCTGCCAGCCAACCTGTATCCTGGTAAAGGAAGCCTCTGAATTATCTCCTTATTTAAGAAGTGTTCAGATATACCAATAATTTCAGAGTCAACATCTATAAGCAGTTCACTAACTTTATCTCAAATACCTTGTATATTTTGATGAAGATACTAATTCCCTCATTACTCGGATACCTAAGCCTTGTCAAAAGTGATTCCCTTGTTAGAAAGACTTCCCTTAAGCAGGAATACCTATCAGCTGACTTCAATCTAAAAAAGGTGCAGCTCTAACACCCACTACTGCAGGAATTTTCCCATGAGTGATCCCACCAACCCCACCTATGCTGTCACCTATAAGCTTTGCTAACCTCCCCTTCCCATACCTGTTGAGGTGCAGGCCATGTCTAGTGAAAACCGTCCTGCTGATAGACTCCACTGACACCACTGAAATGTGACCCATGCTTTCTGTCATCAGCGCATCCCCAAGTCTCATGTTATTACGCCTAACGGCTGTATTAAGATGAGGCCAATCGTGACGCTGAAACAGTTCCACGAAATGCACATTCGTGTTGCCAGTCTGAGTGGCCATCTTTTCCAGTTCACCATCTATGTTATACTCCCCATCCCTATCAATACTATTACCAGCCCCACCCACAATCACTACCTGATCCTCTTTAGTAAAATCCCTACATAACCCCCCTATGTTAACAGTCACCTGAGCCAACCCTGCGTTAGGGTTCACAATGCTGGTGACCTGGTACTCACTCCTCAGCACTTCCTGCAACTGCTGGCCTACACCTCTGCCATGAGAACTACCTAACAGCAGAACCTTCTTCTTCCTCTTCGACTTTGCAACTGTTCTAGGCACAGTAACTACTGAGGTCTGCTGCATACTTCCTACATCTACTGCTACTAGAGATTCCTCTCCACTAGACTCTGACAGTTGGTCATATCTATAGTAAACACCAATAGTAAAACTATCTGAAAATCTTCTTCTCCTAGCAGATCTCTTGCCAACAGCCAGCTCCCATTCCCCAACCCCCTTCTCCCTCCTCATCCTATCTAGCTCCTCCTGTACGTTTTTCAACTGCACCTGAAGGGCACAGATCTTACGCTCCTGCTCCTCTATCAACTTACTCTTGCTACATAACCTGCAGTTCCAGGAAAGGATCTCACCAGAATGCCCACTGGCTTCCCCACTGCATTCCCCCCAGTGAAAATACTTCGAACAAGTCTCACACCGCAATCCACTACTCACGGACCTACGGCAAAGCCCACACTTCTCACTCATGGTAAAATTTTAGTTTCTCTAAGTTCCGCTACTACAATAAGAAGATGTTAAAAACCTGACTACAATAATCACAAACTTACTCTACAAGGAGAGTAACTACTATTATTAACAGTATTAATAAACAACAAATGTGAATATAACAAAAGACTAATACAGAAAGAGAATCAAACGTCTAATGACACAGTAACGAAGCTGAAAACAGTTCCCAAAAGGTTCTTCTGAGATTATTTCACCAGAAAACACCAAGAACACCGGTTGAAGAGTACTGTAGTTCCTAAATAAACCAGTATACACAAACAATTAATTAGTACTTAGATTTCGATGCGCCGCTACAGCTGCACCTGGTCAGCGCGGAATGTAAACACAGGCAAGAGGTTAAGTTGCTCGATACGAAACACTCACAAATATCAGGTCACAACACAAGAAAGGCAGAGGTGAATGAAGAAACCACTAATACGTCACTTATATAGTAAATATTATCACAAAACCCGTTAAAATATGTAGCTGAAACCTAAAAATATATGGAAATTTAGAGAGCGATCTCACACGCAGTCACTCGCTTATATTTGGCCCGATCACTATCGATGGACCACCCCTTATAAATATTCTCTTAAGAACTTTGTTATTAATAACCCATCCCAATAGCAATTTGCATAGCTACAACAGTAGGATGAAAGCTAGGGTTAAATGTAACTTTGGCACAGAAAGTGGTGAATTACGCTTCCACAAAAATCTTTGGTCACTTACTAAACAGCATCAAAAGTCTCACAGACAGCCAAAAACCACTGAAAAATAACTTAAAAGAATTTATGAATGACAACTGCATCTACTTAATGGATGAAGTTTTAGATATAAATTATTTATCTTGCAAAGAAAAAAAGGGAAAACACATGAATTATGGCATGTAAAGAGACCTTTTGTTAAACTGACACGTTCTGCATCATTACGAAGTGTCGCATTCATGATTTTTGGGTCAAGCATTAATCTAATCTAATCTGTGATCCAAGATTGGGATCCAGACCTTTTTGGTACTATGCCATTTTAACTTAGGACTATTGGGCTATTTCTGCCATTAAATGACTTGAAATTGGTAAAAAAAATATCAATTTTAAAACAGTTACAAATGAGAGGAGGATATAATTAGGGTGTGATGTTGAAACCACAATAAGAGTGGCCTATGCAGAACAAGAAACTCTACTTGTCTGCACATTCGACCACTACTTACAGCATACGATCAAATGTACCCAGACAAATATTAGCGGAAATTTGTACACACATGGAATTTGGCTACACTTGACCTTTATGATGGCTTGAACTCTGCCGAGAACACATTCACTGTGGTGTCTGAATTTCTGCGAGGAATGCCATCCCACTCCTGCTTAAGAGCCGAAACCAGAGAAGGTACTAACGTTGATACTAGGGTCTGTAACGACTTCAGTGATCTAAGTCTTCCCAAAATATTCCTTTGGGTTCAGATCGGGATTCATGCAAGGTAGCTCATGCGTGATTCCTTCTGCTGATTTCATAAGATTTTCTAGAACCATCCTCAACAAAACTCGATAGCCCCTGTCCGTCAGTACTTGAGGTCTGCCTGGCTTCGATTAGCTGTAGTCATCCCTTCTCGTTTACATTTAATAATCACGTCACCAAGTATGGACTTGGGCCTCTTTAGTAGGACTGAAATGTTCCTGATACACTACTGGCCATTGAAATTGCTACACCACGAAGATGACGTGCTACAGACGCGAAATTTAACCGACAGGAAGAAGATGCTGTGATATGCAAATGATTAGCTTTTCAGAGCATTCACGCAAGGCTGGCGCCGGTGGCGACACCTACAACGTGCTGACATGAGGAAAGTTTCCAAAGGATTTCTCACACACAAACAGCAGTTGACCGGCGTTGCCTGGTGAAACTTTGTTGTGATGCCTCGTGTAAGGACGAGAAATGCGTACCATCACGTTTCCCACTTTGATAAAGGTCGGATTGTAGCCTATCGCGATTGCGGTTTATCGTATCGCGACATTGCTGATCGCGTTGGTCGAGATCCAATGACTGTTAGCAGAATATGGAATCGGTGGGTTCAGGATGGTAATACGGAACGCAGTGCTGGATCCCAACGGCCTCGTATTACTAGCAGTCGAGATGACAGGCATCTTATCCGCATGGCTGTAACGGATCGTGAACCCATGTCTCGATCCCTGAGTCAACAGATGGTGACGTTTGCAAGACAACAACCATCCCCACGAACAGTTCGACGACGTTTGCAGCAGCATGGACTATCAGTCCATGGCTGCATTTACCCTTGATGCCGCATCACATGTAGGAGCGCCTGCGATGGTGTACTCAACGACGAACCTGGGTGCACGAAAGACAAAACGTCATTTTTTCGGATGAATCCAGGTTCTGTTTACAGCATCATGATGGTCGGCTCCGTGTTTGGCGACATCGCGGTGAACGCACACTGGAAGCGTGTATTCATCATCGCCATACTGGCGTATCACCCGGCGTGATGGTATGGGGTGCCATTGGTTACACGTCTCGATCACCTCTTGTTCGCATTGACGGCACTTCACTTTGAACAGTGGACGTTACATTTCAGATGTGTTACGACCCGTGGCTCTTCCTTTCATTCGATCACTGCGAAACCCTACATTTCAGCAGGATAATGCACGTCCGCATGTTGCAGGTCCTCTACGGGCCTTTCTGGATACGGAAAATGTTCGGCTGCTGTCCTGGCCAGCACATTCTCCAGATCTCTCACCAATTGAAAACGTCTGGTCAATGGCGGCCGAGCGACTGGCTGGTCACAATACGCCAGTCACTACTCTTGATGAATTGTGGTATCGTGTTGAAGCTGCATGGGCAGCTGTACCTGTACACGCCATTCAAGCTCTGTTTGACTCAATGCCCAGGCGTATCAAGGCCATTGTTACGGCCAGAGGTGGTTGTTCTGGATACTGATTTCTCAGGATCTATGCACCCAAATTGCGGGAAAATGTAATCATATGTCAGTTCTAATGTAATATATTTGTCCAATGAATACCCGTTTATCATCTGTATTTCTTCTTGGTGTAGCAATTTTAACGGCCAGTAGTGTAGATATGGTATTCAGGTGAAACCCAACTACTAGCCCATGTTCGGAGTCAATGATCACTACCGACCGACCATTCTGCTCTTATTGCTTCTCTACTCACAACACAATACTCCCCGCCTACGTTTATAATGGCAGGTCCACCTCTCGTAACATCTAGTGGTCAATTCCACATTGCATAGGAATGTTGGGATGCTTTTGGTGAGATAGCGCACATTTCCGTAACACAGCTAGTCTACTTTTATCAAAGTATGGAACTATACAGCGCTCTCAGTATCAGCATTACCGAAACGAAACACATGTATTCCAATTAACATTATCATTCCCGACACAAAACAAGAAGTATCATGTAATTTCTGGAAACCCAAAATCTACTCTGTAGGAATCAACATGGATTCCGGAAACAGCGATCGTGTGAGACCCACCTCGCTTTATTTGCTCATGAGACCCAGAAAATATTAGATACAGGCTCCCAGGTAGATGCCATTTTCCTTGACTTCCGGAAGGCGTTCGATACAGTTACGAACTGTCGCCTGATAAGCAAAGTAAGGGCCTACGGAATATCAGACCAGCTGTGTGGCTGGATTGAAGAGTTTCTATCAAACAGAACAGAGCATGTTGTTCTCAATGGAGAGACGTCTAAAGACGTTAAAGTAACTTCTGGTGTGCCACAGGGGAGTGTTATGGGACCATTGCTTTCAAAAAAAATGGTTCAAATGGCTCTGAGCACTATGGGACTTAACATCTGTGGTCATCAGTTCCCTAGAACTACTTAAACCTAACTAACCTAAGGACATCACACACATCCATGCCTGAGGCAGGATTCGAACCTGCGACCGTAGCAGTCGCGTGGTTCCGGACTGAGCGCCTAGAACCGCGAGACCACCGCGGCCGGCCATTGCTTTCACAATATATATAAATGACCTAGTAGATAGTGTCGGAAGTTCCATGCGGCTTTTCGCGGATTATGCTGTAGTATACAGAGAAGCTGCAGCATTAGAAAATCGCAACGAAATGCAGGAAGATCTGCAGCGGATAAGCACTTGGTGCAGGGAGTGGCAACTGACCCTTAACATAGACAAATGTAATGTATTACGAATACATAGAAAGAAGGATCCTTTATTGTATGATTATATGATAGCGGAACAAACACTGGTATCAGTTACTTCTGTAAAATATCTGGGAGTATGCGTGCGGAACGATTTGAAGTGGAATGATCATATAAAATTAATTGTTGGTAAGGCGGGTACCAGGTTGAGATTCATTGGGAGAGTCCTTAGAAAATGTAGTCCATCAACAAAGGAGGCGGCTTACAAAACACTCGTTCGACCTATACTTGAGTATTGCTCATCAGTGTGGGATCCGTACCAGATCGGGTTGACGGAGGAGATAGAGAAGATCCAAAGAAGAGCGGTGCGTTTCGTGATAGGGTTATTTGATAAGCGTGATAGCGTTACGGAGATGTTTAACAAACTCAAGTGGCAGACTGCAAGAGAGGCGCTCTGCATCGCGGTGTAGCTTGCTGTCCAGGTTTCGAGAGCGTGCATTTCTGGATGAGATCACGAATGTAAAATTAGAGAGATTCGAGCGCGCACGCAGGCTTTCCGGCAGTCGTTCTTCCCGCGAACCATACGCGACTGGAAAGGAAAGGGAGGTAATGCGCCGCGCGGGGTTAGCCGATCGGTCTTCGGCGCTGCAGTAGTGGACTGCACGGCTGGTCCCGGCGGAGGTTCGAGTCCTCCCTCTGGCATGGGTGTGTGTGTTTGTCCTTAGGATAATTTAGATTAAGTAGTGTATAAGATTAGGGACTGACGACCTTAGCAGTTAACTCCCGTAAGATTTCACACACATTTGAACATTTTGGAGGTAATGTAGTGACACGTAAAGTGCCCTCCGCCACACACCGTTGGGTGGCTTGCGGAGTATAAATGTAGATGTAAAAGTCACGCTCAACAGGAACACTAGTCGTGAGTACACGCTGTAATTAATGGAAATCAGCACAAGAGCAGCTGACGTGTTACTTGGGTATGTTTCAAACAAGTAGTGTGGATCAGGTTGGAGAGTGACACGTACATGGTCGGCCTGCCCACTACACGCCGCTCTCCGAGCCCTCAGTTAAGCAAACAGGGACTTCGCTGTCAGCCGCGCATCGACACACAACGCGTAGTAGCTGCAGGATTGCTGCCGTCATGATTTATACAGCAAGCGTTCATCAAGTGTTAATCACAAACAAACACTGGCGTTGTTTCATTTTATCGATTTGTTCCACCTGAAATATCAGATTACGTTCTGCAGTTTCAAACAGCGACCGCTGGGCAGGAACAATAAAACAACACAGGTGAGAATTCTACACTACATCATTACGGCCATTTCGGAGATCGTACAACGTTATTAAGAAACTCAACTGATGCGATTTCGACGGCTATTAATTGTGGAACATTTGTATCCAGAAAATAACGACCCCTATAACAGTAGAAGTCGGTCGGTAAGACCTGAAGAGTTTTATTTTTGTTGAGGTGTTTCGTAGTGTGCATTTACCGACTTTGTTCTAAGAACAACAATTTCCACGGCTTTCGGAAATACTAGAACATTATATCAGTTGATCAATACCAGTCACTTAATTTGTACCTCTTGCTTCATTTCAAAGTTTGTTGGTCATCCCAAGAATTCATTGTCGAATTCGGAATATCTCATGTTAATTACGGTACTTTGAGGTAAGGAACTAACAATCAGAAATGAATATTAAGTCATTCTCACTGAGTGTAACAACATGGAAAGTAAATTAGTGGCACAAATTGAGAAAAAGGTGGTATGAATTGAAACTTCCTGGCAGATTAAAACTGTGTGCCCGACCGAGACTCGAACTCGGGACCTTTGCCTTTCGCGGGCAAGTGCTCTACATCTGAGCTACCGAAGCACTTGCCCGCGAAAGGCAAAGGTCCCGAGTTCGAGTCTCGGTCGGGCACACAGTTTTAATCTGCCAGGAAGTTTCATATCAGCGCACACTCCGCTGCAGAGTGAAAATCTCATTATGGTATGGATTGACTGCAGGCATCAGGAGGCTCCAAAGAATAGTAAAATCGGTAATGGAATTAATTTTTTGGGGGTAAAAACAGTAGAGGAGCACCAAAACATGATTACGTTATGCATTTTCGAGTGGCTGTACGTAACAGTAGCTACAGGCTTGCACACGATTGACAAGAGTGGAGCACTACCTCAAACTACACTTCTCACTGAAGACCACAACAGCAAACGACTTATTGTTTATAGCAACAAATAAGCTCATAGCAGTTATACAAAGTGACGACCGTCAGTCTCAATGCATACATTTCAGGGCACCCTTGCAAATAACCTAGCTGACTGTCATACGATGAGACAGTCCTGCAAACCGGTTCCTCTTCCCTTTCTTATGGTGTTTCAAGCATCTGCAACTTGATGCAACCCCATTGCAGAAATCCATAGAACTTATATCCGGCAGTCGCACGCACTTGTAGCTGGGCACGTCACCATCTCCCTTCTCCTCGCCTTTTGCAATCCGACGGCCATGTATAGTTCAAGTCCTCACGGATGTTAATATCGAAGTTGAATAGTTTACCGTCGTACTGAAACTACATCCTCACGCGAGAAAGAAGTGCTACAGTCTTCAGAAATTGTACAGAATATTTCAACGAACATCAGGGACTATACGTCATTCAGAAGAAATGGCACCTAATAAGGATCGTTCATATTACGAAACAATTATAAAGTAAGGTTTTCAGTTGCTGTTGATTTCTCTTTTCTGTTCATTTCACTGTGTGATAGATTTGGGGGTCATATGACTGCATCTTTAGCCGCTTACCAGAGACCTAGCGTCTAATAAACTTCACAAAGATATGTTTACTCAGTTTAATATATGTCCATAGCCGAGTGGTCAACGTGACAGATGTTCATGTGAGGGACCCAGCTTCATTTACCAGTAGTGCCGGGGACTTTTCCATCGTGGGAGGACTGGACCGGGATGCACTCAGCCACATGACGCTAAACGAAGAGCGACCTGATTGAGAGGTAGCGGCTCCAAGATCGGAACGTCAAACAAGAATGGGAGTGCGTTGTGCTGACCCCATGCCTCTACATACTGCATCTGATGATGAATAACTGAGGGTGACTCGGCGGTCAGTCGACTATCGCGTGGTCTTCAGAGCTTGATCGAGAGGTTTCCTTTTTTCTGTTAAATACATTCTGTGGTAGATGATTACCACTGGAATACGTCGCATGTTCCTGAATATGCAGTCACATGACCCCGAAATTTATTTCGCTGTGAAGTTATCGAGTAAATTTGTTTTTCACCAGCTGATTACATAACTCATCTCTATGAAAGGCCTGAATGTCATCGCCACTATGAAATGAACAGTACAGTAAAGAATGCACCTGTAAATGAAGTTGTTTATCCAGTGGCAGGACTTGTAATCTGATCTAGTTCTATTCCAGCCCTTTACACCTCTTGCTGGCTGACTTATACATCAGCGACCATTGACTCCTGATTTCAAAATGCTCAGTTCAGAACTGTCTATACGTAACTTTGACCCTTAAGATTTTGGACTTACTGTATAGAGTGGAAATCCCCAAGATACGATGTGCCCAACAGTTATTCAAATATCGAAACAAGGTATCAGGCAAAAGACAATAAATTAAGGAGTGACTTATGTTAAATGAAAAGTATACGTAACTTTTATCTTACCAAATATATAGTTCGCTGATATAACGATGTTCTTTTCCAACAGTACATGGGAGTTCCTAATAGAAGAGCGGAATTATATGTGAGCTATTGAAGTTTAGAATGAAACATTTAGCACAAGAAGGCTGGAACTAAGGTAAGTATGTGGAGAATGAATTTTCATTCAGTAGAGGAGTGTGCACTAATCTTAAACGTCCTGTCAGATTAAAACTGTGTAACGCACCTGGACCCAAACCTGGGACCTACGCCTTTCGCAGTCAATTGCTATACCGACTTAGCTGCCTTTTTTGAAATTTCGTACTTTTTAGAGTTTATTGTACACATATTTACTTATTTATTTAAACTGGATGAAAATAAAGGCTTTACAGAAGTGAAATTAAAGCCTACGCAACCTTCTTGGGAAAAAATGAAATGAGTAATATAATGCCAGATATTACAACTCAGTGTTGTGACGTATGTGATCACACATTTTTTATTATAAAAATTAAACAACCTATGAAAATATTTTACAAGTGTGGCATCGTATAACAGACAGTTTATTTTACTTTGGCATTTTCAGATAGAGACTTCAGAAATATTATTATTTGTATTCTCGTCTCAGATAAATGTCTGAAACAGAGTTTATACAGTTCTTGACAGATCAACGCACTTTATATCATATTTGACCAAAATCTGTCCACTTCCAGGGTATTTTCCGTTGCCTAGTGAATGTTATCTTCCGCGCAGGTGGCTGGGCACAGTCGACACTGAAGCATATGTTAAACATTCTGTTCTTATGCGCAGTCACATTGGATTTTGCTTTTTTCAGTGCAGCCTCATTTTGCGAGGTTAACCCGTGATCTGCCCACTCCTGACTTCAGCCTATTCAAGGACTTCCATATCATCGAATTCTCATCATAACCGGGGCTAAAGATCCTGAAAATACTTTTCAAGCAGGGTGGTGGGATCTCTGGTAAACCATGAAGTGTGACTACAACTGGACACGTAGTACTTGAATAATGATAACAAGCCGTGGCTTTGTTTGAATCCGGTGTCGTCCTGCTGTATCAAAAGGTAGCTTGTGTAACTTACACACGAGGCTATAAAAAGGTAGCTTGCGTAATTTATTCACGAGGCTTTGAAAAACAGCCGTTTTGTATCTACCGAAGTGCACAGAGCTCGCCGGGATAACGGCATCAGAAGTCACGGGTTTCCTAAATAGGGCGAAACTATGGTCGCCGTTCTTATTAATCAATGAAATGCCCAAAAATTAATTCTGTCCCCTATTTGTTAAAAAATAAGGTGCTATATTAGTTAAAGCTAACAAAGGGAGTACCCTTGTCATAACATATGTGAGATATTACATTAGACTCATAGCATCCTGAGTAGATCACATAAGCTACCTTTTGATACAGCGTAAGTTCAGAAAGGAAACAATATTTTGAAGGATATAGCTTCAAACAATAGCTTCTGTCCTGAAATTATAGATAGAATTCATAACAAAGTTATTAGAACAATTCTAATTTGTTACGGGGTATTGCCCTTTCTCGGAGTGGACATAATCTAAGGTATATTTGAGCATGGAGTATAGAGGTCCAATCTCTGAAGAGATCGCGCAGGTCTTCCGTAAAAATAAGGTGAACAATGGTTTTAGCAGCAGGCGCACTGTGCAGTGCCATACTATTGAACGTTTCGACATAACGTCGAGGTCAGGAATATATAAGGTGAGTGCAGCGACCCTGTATATGGTGGTCAGACAGGAAGGACTTTCAGAGAGCGGTTCCGCGAACACACAGCGCCACATACCATTAAACATTCCACTTCTGAAGAACCTTTAAAGAAGGCCATACATGAATTGGTTGGTATAGAGAACAATTTAGAAGTACTACACTTCGTAGGTAAAGGAGGGGCTATGGATATAACAGACGATTTAATAATATACCGGGTGATCAAAAAGTCAGTATAAATTTGAAAACTGAATAAATCACGGAATAATGTAGATAGAGAGGTCCAAATTGACACACACGCTTGGAATGACATGACATGGGGTTTTATTAGAACAAAAAAAATACAAACGTTCAAAAACTGTCCAACAGATAGCGCTTCATCTGATCAGAATAGCAATAATTAGCATAACAAAGTAAGACAAAGTAAGGATGATGTTCTTTACAGGAAATGCTCAATATGTCCACCATAATTCCTCAAAAATAGCTGTAGTCGAGGGATAATGTTGTGAAAAGCACTGTAAAGCATGTCCGGAGTTATGGTGAGGCATTGGCGTCGGATGTTGTCTTTCAGCATCCCTAGAGATGTCGGTCGATCACGATACACTTGCGACTTCAGCCAATAATCGCACGGACTGAGGTCTGGGGACCAGGGAGGCCAAGCATGACGAAAGTGGCGGCTGAGAACACAATCATCACCAAACGACGCGTTCGAGAGTTCTTTTACGCGTCTAGCAATATGAGGCGTTTTTTTTTTGTTCTAATAAAACCCCATATCATTCCAAGCATGTGTGTCAATTTTTACCTCTCTATCTATATTATTCGTTGGTTTATTAAGTTTTCAAATTTATGCTGACTTTTTGATCACCCGGTACTCTACGTGATCAAAAGGATCCGGGCACCCCCCAAAACATACGTTTTTCATATTAGATGCTTTGTGCTGCCACCTACTGCCACGTACTCCATATCAGCGACCTCAGTAGTCATTAGACATCGTGAGAGAGCAGAATGGGGCGCTACGCGGAACTCACGGACTTCGAACGCGGTCTGGTGATTGGGTGTCACTTATGCCATTCATCTGTAACCGAGATTTCCACACTCCTCAACACCCCTAGGTACACTGTTTTCGATGTAATAGTTAAGTAGAAACGTGAAGGGACACGTACAGCACGAAGGCGTAAAGGCCGACCTCGCCTGTTGACTGACAGAGACCACCGACAGTTGAAGACGGTCGTCATGTGTAATAGGCAGACATCTCTCCAGATCATCACACAGGAAGTCCAAACTGTATTAGGATCCACTGTAAGTACTATGACAGTTAGGCGGGAGGTGAGAAAACTTAGATCTCATGGTCGAGCGGCAGCTTATAAGCCACTGATCATATCTGTAAATGCCAAACGACGCCTCGTTTGGTGTATGAAGCGTAAACATCGGACGATTGACCAGTGAAAAAATGTTGTGTGGAGTAACGAATCACGGTACACAATGTGGCGATCCGATGGCAGGGTGTGGGTATGACGAATGCTCGGTGGACGTCATCTGCCAGCGTTTGTAGTGCCAAAAGTCAAATTCGGAGGCGGTGATGTTATGGTGTGTTTGAGTTCTTCATGGAGGGGGCTTGCACCCCTTGTTGTTCTGCATGGCACTATCGCAGCACAGGCCTAATTTGATGTTTTAAGCACCTTCTTATTTCCCACTGTTGAAGAGCAATTTGGGGATGGCTATTGCATCTTTCAACACGATCGAGCACCTGTTCATAATGCACGGCCTGTGGAGGCGTGGTTACACGACAATAACATCCCTGTAATGGACCGGCCTGCACACAGTCCTGACCGGAATCCTATAGGACACCTCTGGGATGTTTTGGAATGCCGACTTCGTGCCAGGCTTCACCACCTTACAGGCCACCACTTACTTGCGGTTTATATAGGAGAATCTCGGTGCCCGTATAATTACGTTAGTGTGAGGCTGATCTAGGACTTTGCAGTTGCCATTACCTGTTTGGACTACCAATTGGGTACCGCGGTGATGAGATTTGCCATTGCTTATTGTTGATCGTCGGTGGTGTTGCATATACTGCTTAGAAGTACGAACAGTGTTCTCCCTGGATATCACTGCCTCACTTGGGAGATGGCCGCATATATCGCAACTGCAGGAGTGATGCATTTGTAATGGCAGCGTAGAATTTTGTGTTTTACTAACTATTGTTAACAGTGGATTATGTGAAACTGATTCTTTTTGGGACTGTCTCGTGGGCCCCTACCACCACGGCACAGCGCGTCCCCGGGTTGTGGATAGGTGATACGGCCTTCAGATATGAATGGTAGCTGCGAATACAAAAAATAAGCAGTCGCGGACAGCCGGTGGGGAGCAGGCGATGGCGTGATAAACCACCCCTGTTTCTTCTTCTCTTACTATCAAATCTATTCATCAAGAATCAGCAACATTAATGGGCACCTGTCCCTTAGAAGTAAAATATTCCGGAGGTAAACGAGGCTCCCATTCGGAGATCGGAGCGGAACCTACTTCGAAGAGATTCAAGCCGAAAGGAACTTTCAGGCTGGGAACATGGAACGTTAAAAGTTTGAACAGGCCAGGAACATTCCAGACATTATTAGACGAATTAGATAGATACGATGTAGACGTTACAGCTATTCAAGAAAATCGGTGGCAGGGGGAGGGTAGCATAAGGAGGGGTAACTATACATTTTTCTATGGAGGTGCGGAAGATCACAGTTTAGGAACAGGTTTCGCAGTACAGAGAAAAGTGCTTCACGCAATCAGAGATATAAGGTTCATTAGTGACCGACTATCAGCTATAGTGTTGTCCGGCAGGTGGAATAGACTAGTAGTAATTAATGTACACGCACCAACTGAGGACACTGAAAAGGTTGTTAAAGACGGCTTTTATGAAGAACTAGATCAACTGTAGAATGAGTTCTACTCGTACGATGCAAAATTAATCATAGGTGATTTTAATGCGAAGATAGCGAAGGAGAAGGCATTCCGGCCTACAATTGGGAAAGAAAGTTTGCATGACATTTCGAATGATAATGGCACAAGGGTGGTTAATTTTGCCGTTTCAAAAGACGTGACTGTTGAGAGCACATATTTCAAAAGGAAGGGCATTCATAAAGCTTCTTGGGTCTCTCCGCATGGACACACCCGAAACCAAATTGATCATGTTCTTGTAGATCGGAGATGGCACACTAGTATAAAAAATGTTAGGACTTTCAGGGGAGCACACTGCGATTCTGATCATTCTCTTGTAGTTGCCAAAGTTCACCAACGGCTATCTGCAGCAACATCAAGGTGTCACAATGCAGAACTTGTTAGGTTCGACACCGACAAGCTAAATGATGGAAACTTTAGAAGAAGTTACATGATAGAAATTTCAATAGGTTTGATGCTCTCAGGACACACGAAGATTAAGACGAGGATGTCAATAAACAGTGGACCACTGTGAGGAATAATATCAAATAGTCAGCGAAGGTCACAACAGGTACGATTAAGAAGAATAGGAGGAAACCATGGTTTGATGAGGAATGCTAGAAATTGGTAGAGGAAAGGAGAAAAGCGTGATTAGATTGGTATAGAATGGGAGATAGAAAACGAGAGTAGTTCTTGAACATGAGAAGGAAAGTTGGTTGCAGGCTACGGGCAAAGAAGAGGGATTATTTGACAATCAAATTAAAAAAAAATGGAAACCAACAGTAAAACAAAAAACATTTGGGAACTTTACCTAGACATAAATGCGTAGATTAAGGGGTTCAAGGCTAGGACAAATGCACTTCGAGGGGATGCCGGGGGAATACTGACAGACCCCAGTGCTATATTAAGTAAATGGAGGGCGTATTTTGAGCATCTATTAAATGTACACCAGGAAGCAGGAAATGAAGAGGCGTATGAAATACATGCAGCAGAACTCCAGATACCTGAGCCAACGTTAAAGGAAATAAGAGATGCAATCAACAAACTGAAAAACCATAAGGCACCAGGATCAGATTGCATAACTACAGAATTAGTTAAAAATGGGGGACAGAAATTGATGAAAGTAGTTCACAAAGTGATAACTAAGGTATGGACCTCAGAGATGATACCTGAAGAGTGGCAGGAGTCGATTCTGATCCCAATCTTTAAGCAGGGCGACAAAATGGATTGTGGTAATTTTAGAGGGATATCGCTATTACCAGTATGTTCCAAAATTTTCTCGAATATTCTGCTAAGCAGGCTTACACCATATGCAGATGTATTGCATTTCGCCTGATTCGCATGCAACACACATAACGCAGCAATCTAGCAGGTCCTCTAATCTCTCCTCGCTACAGTCGTTTGACTATTGAAAATGGTTCCAACAAGTCACCACTAGAAAATACTGCTCCTTATTGCTATAACTCAAGATGTAAAGTAATACCACGATACTACAAATATCAGGAAACACCTTATCACAGATAAGACAGTCCTTAAGGCTTGTAAGCTCACATTTATTACAATAAATGACATACCTGAGTGTTACCACTCTCATTATTACGTCAGATAGGTAATGAACGTAGTACGTTCGTCGTATTCATGCTTTCCTCTTCAAAGTGACATACCTTACTTATTATTTAACACAAAATGACATTAAAAATTTAAGTTATTCACGAGCAGCTAGTTGAGAATATGTATGAACTTAAAATGACACGACGAACCGTCTCATTCTGCATATGGATTCAAACCCAGGTGATGCAGACTAAGCAAAGAATTCGTGACTGACGGAAACTAACAGTCATTCCTGACTAGGCATAGAGAGTGGTATACCTACATTTTAGATAGTATCAGTTATCAAATATCAACTTTAAATTACGTAACGTAAACATTTTTAACGGTCGGGAATTGCCACCTAGGATCAAAAAAATGTGTGTTAAATCTTATGGAACTTAACTACTGAGGTCATCAGTCCCTAAGCTTACACACTACTTAACATAAATTATCCTAAGGACAAACAAGCACACCTATGCCCGAGAGAGGACTCGAACCTCCGCCGGGACCAGCCGCACAGTCCATGACTGCAGCACCTCAGACCGCTCGGCTAATCCCGCGCGGCTACCTATCATATATTGTCCCTGTTAACCAACTACGAGATATGATAAATACTGAAACTTCCTGGCAGATTAAAACTGTGTGCCGGACTGAGACTCGAACTCGGGACCTTTGCCTTTCGCGGGCAAGTGCTCTACTATCTGAGGTGCCCAAGCACGACTCACGCTCCGTCCTCACAGCTTTACTTCTGCCAGTATCTCGTCTCATTTTGGAAACATCAGCCATGCTGTGGCTAAGCCATGTCTCCGAAATGTCCTTTCTTTCAGGAGTGTTAGTTCCGCAAGTTTCGCAGGAGAGCCTCTGTAAAGTTTGGCAGGTAGGAGACGAGATACTGGCAGAAGTAAAGCTGTGAGGACGGGGCGTGTGTCGTGCTTGGGTAGCTCTGATGGTAGAGCACTAGTCCGCGAAAGGCAAAGCCCCGAGTTCGAGTCTCGGCTCGACACACAGTTTTAATCTGCCAGGAAGTTTCATATCCGCGCACACTCCGGTGCAGTGTGAAAATCTCATTATGTTATCTGTTGCTTCTTCACAAGTAACTTACTTGCAATGCCGTCAGGTAAAGCTTTGTGTTGGACAGGGATTCGAAACCAGAACCTAATCGATTGATATCGAAGCACAATCATCTGTGACATATCCGATTTTCTCGGCAGTAGCTAGATGTTTTAACTGAAATGACGAGACGAAACATTAATTTTTTCCTTCCCAGGGCTAAAACACGACACTTATCGCTGTTATATTCTAGAGCAAACGAACGTTAAATATGGGTTTGTTACACCAGCAGCGACATGTGAGCATGTTTGAACTGCAAATAATATGACGAAGAGTTCAGTGCTGACTATGAATCGAACCCCACACATATTGGTGTTGACTACACACAAAGAGATCTCAGCTACCGAATTTTTCTCCACGCGCAGCTCGGAATAACACCCTTGAACTTACAGTGATCTCGCAAATAGTTCAGTGTCTCACTGGGAGTCAAAAACTTCAGATATCGTTAGTGTTGACAACGAATGAAAATACATAAAAATCTAAATTATTATCCACCAGCACATAGGTGTTCTCATGCTAAAGCTTGATATTAGATAATGAAAACTTTAGTGCCATGCCAGGATTCAAACTCATTCACGTGCAATATGTGGATATGTCGAGGAATCTACAGTTCTGAACAAACAACAAATTGTAGTCGAGCTGTATTGTCACGAAGGGATCAAATTCCGCGTTAAGGGCGGTCTGAGTTGCATTCCCAGTTCAGAACCAATTTTATCGACATACAGAAGCTCAAATAAAAGATGGAATTAGTGTCATGTCACCATACATAGCGTTTGTTTCGTCACTAGAAATAAATAACTAGTATAAGAAAGGTTACTGGTGATAGAGTTTCTACATGTCGACACTCTATAACAACAACGACGCTGTGCTATTGTACAGATAAAATTTTTTCTTCTGATTTTTCGATAAACTTGTTTAATTGATGTTCTGATTTCATTTCTTTTTTGTTTCATGTCATTATGTTTAGAAAACTGTAAGCAAGTTTCAATGTGAATATTAATGTTTATGTAAAATGTCTCAAGTAATATTGTGATAGAATTGAAATGTAACAAATGTTGAGACTGTTGTAAGATGTTTAAAATTGTAACTGTGCGTCTGGTCCATACGTAGGCAGTGTGTTAGGATACGTAGAATGCAAAACCTCGGGTGAATACCCGGTCTGTCAGGGAGCGGTAAAAGGTGGATGGCAGGTGAGCGCGAGAAAACGCACGCGGGCACGGCACGGCACAACGGGCTCAGTTGTAGTTGGAGTTTAGCATTGGTTTGAGCAACACCTTCTGGAGCGGGGAGGCTCTCCTGGGAGACATAGCTTCACTGAGCCTCGGGTATGCCGTTCCAACGCCCACACAGCATGGCAAAATTCCATAGGCACTAAATGGAAAAGTATTGCGACGCTAAGAAGAATTAAAGTGCCGATACGACAAGAGCCATAGCTGTAGTTGTATGTGTGCTCTGTGCCTCGCCACCTCGCCGCCCGCCAACCGCCGCATCGATACTAGGAGGTTGAAACTTTTAGTACTGTATTCGTATGGATCAGAGAGTGAACTGTGCAATAGTAACCTAAATTTTACCAGAACTTTCCCATCATTTAAATATCCTCACAACTAACCTACACAGGGTCCTTTCCAAATGCTGTGCAATCCAAGTGTCCCGAAATGAAAATTAAAATTTGTGTTAATAATAATTATTTGCAGAACTAGCTATGATAGAATGGTGTTTAAAAAATGTTTTGTTAATGAACCAGTAAATGAATAACGAAGGTCTAACGAAGTTGAAAGATAACTTTAGTATTGACATAGTAATGAAGTTAATATTTCGAGACAGATTCAAAGACATTTAAATGAACAGTAAATAAGATGAAAAGAGTAGTAACTTATATACTGGAAATCTTGAGCGCAAAATAAATTCTTGTGCAGTGTTACTACTTGTTGTTTTGCATGAATATATACCAACTTTTATAGGGAAGAAACTCAATTAATACCTAATTAGGCTGGCGACCGTATTATTAACAAATTGGTAGCATCTTCAGCGTTGCTTTTGGTCCATCCTTGCTTGACGGATCATTGTTATTACAGAGTGGGTGTAAGTCTGATTTGCCACCATTCAGGCACATGCGGTCGATAACTATACGAAAATCCTTTCTCATAAGGTGAACCCCGCTCACTTACCATAGCACAGGCTTTAACGAGTACTGTCACGCGGAGGTTACAACTCCTCACTTTATTGTGGTTCAACCTAACGCGTACTTGGTAGAGAAGGAATATCGTGTTTAATGTGAATTTCAGACCACAATACTTTCTTCACTTGGCGCAGCCTGAAGAGAATAGAATCTGTCTCTCCCTATCAAAAATCATCAGCATAAGTTGGAATCGAACCCACACCATAAGTATACGAACTTACCATCGATCCAAAAAACCACCGAACTCTCTTCTGTGTGATTCATTTTTCTATCATAACACCGTTGCGCCACACTGGATGAGATTTCTGACACACAGGCTCCCTGTAGTGGTTTGCAACATGTTCAGTACATTCATGCACTTGGTTGACCGAATCGCCATAAACTAGCTGCCTCGGCTACCCAGTGCATAAATTCGACTCTATTTTGGAATCACCGACATAGAATCACGTAACTGCCACCTACACACAACTGCCAACAGTGTAGGATGCAGAAATTTAAATAGGAAGTGTTCCTTTCCACTGGAGCTACTCTATTGCGCTATCTGTTTGTTGAAAATGTCGTGCAGTGCAAAAGAAAAGCTGTAACTGTCTTTCTCTCGGAAGTTTAGCTCCGGCCATATGCATTATCTCACAGCACTCTGGAATACGGAAGGTTCTGGAAGACCTGTTGTTGACTTCTGAAGGTGCTGTGGTTCTGTGTCAGGTAATAGTGTAATGGTAAGCGTCTGGCACAGTAGACAAGAACGTAGCGAGTTCGAGTACATTCACTGCCGCAATTTTAAAAACGCAATTCTGCTGATCTAAAAGAATTTCGAACATAATTCCCTTCACTTCTCAACCGACAATAGTCGCTTGTGGAAAAAGGGCTAACTTCTCCGACATTCTGTGCTTTTAAATTTCAATAGACAGCCAGGCAGAATATGCATCTCGAAACTTTTTTATTATGTATGGGGAGAGCGCATCGTGCCAAAATACGCCAGAAAAGTATTTTCTACATTAGCTGCCGTGTGGTAGTGGCATTTTATTCTTCTTCAAACCTTGTTTGACAGCATTAACTCAGAACAAGTTTTCAACATGCATGTAATCAATAAACTGCATGTGCATTGTCAGACTGTTATATATAACATCAGAGAATTCGTGTATATCGTTGATGATTAATTTCTCTCTCATGTTTACTATTGTTTTAACAACACTAAAAGAAACCTTACGAAAATTGTGCACTGTATTATAAGAAATGAAATAAAACTACCCACGATAACCTTTCGACGAAAGTCTGTTTTAATAAAACTGGGTATCTGTACAAGCGTGCCTCTATCGGCACGAATTAGTAAAATACTACTCACCTAGATCTAGATTGGGTCTGTGTTTAATTGGTATGCTGTGTCACACTCAAGAGGTATGCAAATGTGGCATTTCATAAACAAAGTTATGTATTCCCAGAATCCCAATATTTGCTTCTCAGCAGCGGAAAGAGGCGTTACCTGTTGTGCAGCATTGTAAGATTTTCACCATTGCACTATGAGCCGAAAGTACTTTCTTGCGAATTCCTTATCGATGTTTGGTCTGACTGCTTATGGCTCTCTCACAGACGCTTTGTCACAGCTCAGCACGTTACCACAGAGCTAGGAAAGAGGTATGGGTCTTTACTTCCTCTTATGTGGCCAATAATGCCTAGAACTCCTAAACCGCTATTTAAAGGACGAGATTAGTTGCGATTTCCACGTGCAACGACTTTCCTCGGCTGAAAACCGTAAATTTACACCTCAAGCGATAATAACTCAGATTATTCAATCGAATGACAGGAAAAATCAAGTGAACTTTGAGATTTCATTATGTGCACATCATAAAGTTACTCGTCGATCACAGAGTTGCCAAACATACCTTGCCCTGTTGCCAAATCTCAGTTACAGTACCAGCAGGAAGAAGACGAACCGATGTGATCCTACAGCCGGCTGGCAAATGACCATAGCTGGCGTCTCAAAGACGATGCTGCTACGGCCTGGAATACGTAATGCGTCTGATTCGCATTTCTGTATCTTGGTTTAGGGACTGGAGCGCAGTTACCAATATTTCTCAGAACTGACTGCAAACTATGCGTCATAAATCAGTAACTCTCATAGTTGTTTTATATTTCTTTCGTAAGTGTACTCAAAACTAAGGAACTCATTCACGGACGTTTTCGTATCTCGCCGATAGTAAAGCACAACAAACAAATAAAATTAAAAAAAGAATGTGTGTGTGTGTGTGTGTGTGTGTGTGTGTGTGTGTGTGTGAGAGAGAGAGAGAGAGAGAGAGAGAGAGGGAGAGAGAGACAGAGAGAGAGAGAGAGCTAGAGAGATAAAAATAAAAAAGAGTGAGAGAGAGAGAGAAAAACACAGATGTAAAGAAATTGAATCATGCTATGTAAAGAAATCTTTTATTAAAATGACACGTTCCACATCATTACGAAATGTCATATTCATGATCTATGTAACAAGTACTAATCCAATCTTTCAAGACCCTTTCGTAGCTGTTAACTAACCACGAAAGATGTCTGATATACCTAAATTCAGAAGTAACAGAGTGTGCATGCATTTAAAGATGAAGTGCATGATGTGAAGTTCTGTGATGGAGATACGATCCCAACACGTAATCGGATTGTTAACTAAGTAAAATCAAATGTTACGTATCGGTTTTTCTTACCAGCTGCTAGGTGTTTGAATCTAAAATAAGGATACAAATTTTTGTGCCTGAGCGACAATCGAAACGCACACGTACCGTCTTTCTTTATCATCCACGAATATAGCTTAAGTATCAATTGCTTACACACCAACAGTAAGATGTGTGCGTGTTTGACCATAAATAACGACTGCGAATGTTGGCAACACATAAACAGACATTAAAATGCACATTAATTTTCACTAGTAGGCCGGTGTGCATGTGATAGGGCTTGAAATGAAATTATGAATATTTTTGTACTGTATCAGGATTCGGACCCACATACTTACCTTTGGAGGAGACCTAGAGAAGAATGCAGTCTTGGGAAAAGGAACGAAATGATTGAACTATACTGTTCCGAGATATTCATATCCTCGAAGGAGGAGATATGAATTCGAATCACAGTCCAGCACCAAATACTCCAACGGCTCTTGTTCAGTCTAGAACAAGTAAAATACGAGTCCTGTTCCTTTAAATGATTATCAGTTTATCAAATAAAATAAAATTTTCTAATGTACGTAAGTTTACTGGCGACAGTATTTCTGTTTACCATGATTTCCGCCTATGTAAACTGGCTCTGCCCAGTTGGTAATGAAGGATCGTGATGTTTATTGCGGATTCTGGATTATAACGTCTATCTCTTGAGGTTACCAGAGATAAAGTAAATCTGTTTGTGCCTCTTAAAAGTACATGCCTGAACCCACGCATTGCGTCTGAGATAGTTCGTTCCACCAGACCATTGTGGCACATTTCCCAGCCACAGGAGCGTGCTGTAACAGATGATGTGCTTAGCTAACAAAATTAGTCACGGTGTAAAAAATGCGAGTCTACTAAATGATTAAGTAGAAGCAAGCTTCTGACGCGGAGATTGTGATATCTTCATGTCAGCAGGTTGTAAACACTCTTCTAGGTATCATAGCCTCGATGTGAAGCCATTTTGAAATTTTCACTAATTCAGCAAACTTCTTAGTTCTAGAAAATCCACTGTGAGTGTGAAGTTAGCGGATAATTTGATTATTACCGTCATTATTACTATCATTTTCTTCATACCGCTGCTGGAACACATGTGCTTGAAGATTTTTTAATGCCTTTTGGTCATTACAGAAGAAGTTGCTCAAGAACACGTTCTTTCCCTGTCTATGAAATCCTTTTCATGTCAATATCAAACATCAGTAATTACTCGTAGGTTACATTAAAACTGAAGTAATTGATGAAGACGTTCCTTGCTAACAAAAACGTGCTGCCTTTCTTCATTTACTTGCGCCTAGAAATGGCCGTCGAATACTGCCAAACCAAAAGCCAAGGGATCCTACTGCCTTCCGATGTACGTCATTGTCAGTTCTTCCATATGATTTGGTGGACGTGACCTGTTTCAAGTTGTGTTATGACAGTGATTGATTTAGAAAATCAATTGTTTTCCTTTGCAACAAACGGAAAGATTTTCATTCTAAGCTATCGAAGTTCAAAATTTTCGCAATATTACTTCAAATTTAATATTCGCTTCTATAATGTAGGAACGTATTTCGCAGTTGCAAAACCCGCATCCGAATCATTGACCTTACACTTAGTCGCTGACCATAAATTCTAGCTCAGAGTGGCACCAGTTTAAGTAACCTAATGTAGCGAAGACTGTTTGCCAGTGCTCTTTCTCACCGGAAAATACTCAATTCACTCATTGGGCTCCATAAGTACACTGTAACAGTAATTTATGTCTGTATGCAATGTATATGGATTGTAGAATTTAATGGTGCTCTCTGACCTAAAAGGGCCCTTTATCATTGCAGACATGTTTTAGTACGGAAGACTAAAGTAAACTGTGGCGTTCAGTGTATTCGAGGTATTGCATACATTGCTGTATGACACTTTGAACGCTCGTTATAGGGAGCAGAGGGAGACAGTCTCCACAAACTTCCACTTTGTAAATAAGTCTCACAAGGGGAGGGTCTAACACGTGCGCTACCGATTTTGATCAAATATTGCATGGAAGTTCTAGCTTTCTGCTAGACACTCCTTTGCTTTTGAAAAAATCGAGGCCAAAGTTGAGGACGGACAATCGTATTTTCAATGCCGTACACCGAAAGAGAGTCTACAAATAAAACGTTTTATTGGTATGTTATAGGTTCAAGTCGAACGTGGTGGCAAAGTGTTAAAGAGCAAGCCTACGAATACAAAGGTCTGGGGTTCCACGATTTTTATGTGCCATTTTACAATTATTTCCTCTCGAGCAGTGTTTGTTGATGTGAAAAATGTCGACTTGCACTGTGGTTCGAAAGCCACGTTAAACTGTAGAGTCCCCTATTAACTGGCCAGGTAAGTCCACTCAAAGGTCGGAGGAAAGCAACGGAATACGACCTCCAAGAAGACCCTGCCTATTAAAGCACTCTGGTGTTCAAACCAATCTTCCGACTGACGACTGCTTTACTTTACTATGGGTTCCAGAGTTAGTGATCTTCGGGTTATTAACATTTTTTTTATTTTCATGCTGTAGCTTTGATACCAGTAAACGTAAGTAATCGTTCGAGCACTGTCACCGTTCGAGTTGTCATGGTGGTAGACGACGATGTCGTCGACCCCAGTTACAATCTGGGCCATGGCTATGTTTCAATCGAATACCTCTATGTGCCTTTATGTGTATTTCAAGATATACTATTATACACCTGGTACGCATCCAAATTGATATCTGATAGAGCTGTATTTAGCAACATGAATCAGATATTTTTTCCGAGCAATATATCGGACAACACGTCACTGCAGCGAGATTTCGTTTGTGTGTTGCGCATGGTGCAAGAAATATTTGTGTTTTACTTGCTTCTGTGATAGGTTTCACCCCACTGAATGCAAGCAAGCTCATGAATAGACTGTCAATAATTGGAATTACGCAATAATACATTTAAAAGGTGTATTTTTGCATTATGTATCCCGAGGAAAATAACTGTAAATAGATTATATACCTACTTGCTTATTACTCGCGCTTCTCGACGCTTTCCTCAAAAAATAAAAAGAAAAATAAAGAAAGAGAGACAGAGAGAGAAAACAGAAATGTATTTCAAATATCAGCTCGATGACGCCATATAAAGCAAGGATAGGTACCATCTCGTTGTACTAGGGATATGTATGGCCACAGGGTTCTATCTTTTCTCTCTGCAAACAACCAGAACAGAATTCAGTAACAAAGTGGTAAGAACATCTATGCAGTGCGCCAACTAAACACTCAGCCTTTCTTGGTTATTTTGTTAATCGTTAAAAATTGTCTGTAATGCAGTAAACATCTTGATTACTGATTTGTTATTACTGCCATTGTTTGTTACTCGCCACCTCACAATAGCTTTACTATCACACATTGCTGCCGATGCACGTAACGAATGGATCAGGGTGAATGGAATGTGGGATGTTTCGTCTTATGGAGCCCAATGTGTGAAATGCATATTTTCCGGTGAGAAAGAGCACTGGCAAACAGTCTTCGCTACATTAAGTTACTTAAACTGCTGTCACTCTGAGCTAGAATTTATGGTCAGCGACAAAGTGTAAGGTCAATGAGTCGGACGCGGGTTTTGCAACTGTGAAGTACATTCCTCGCCGACCAGTGCAGCCGAGCGGTTCTAGGCGCTTCAGTCTGGAACCGCGCGACCGCTGCGGTCGCAGGTTCGAATCCTGCCTCGGGCATGGATGTGTGTGATGTCCTTAGGTTAGTTAGGTTTAAGTAGCTCTAAGTTCTAGGGGACTGATGACCTCAGATGTTGAGTCCCATAGTGCTCAGAGCCATTTGAACCATTTGAAGTACATTCCTCCATTACAGAAGCGAATATTAAATTTGAACTAATATCGCGAAAATTTTGAACTTGGATAGCTTACAAGGAAAATCTTTCTGTTTCTTGCAAAGGAAAACAATTGATTTTCTAAAACATTCTCTGTCACACACAACTAAAAAAACAGGTCACGTAGACCAAATCATACTTACATTAGAAAATTTTAATTTATTTCATGAACCGATAGCCATTTAAAGGAACAGGGCTCTTATTTTACTTGTACTTGATTGAACCAGAGCCGTTGAAGTATTTGGTGCTGGACTGTCATTCGAATTCATATCTCCTCCTTCGAGGATATGAATATCTCGGAACAGTATAGTTCAATCATTTCTTTCCTTTTCCCCAGACTGCATTCTTCTCTAGGTCTCCTCCAAAGGTAAGTATGTGGGTCCGAATCCTGATACAGTACAAAAATATTCATAATTTCATTTCAAGCCCTATCACATGCACACCGGCCTACTAGTGAAAATTAACGTGCATTTTAATGTCTGTTTATGTGTTGCCAACATTCGCAGTCGTTATTTATGGTCAAACACGCACACATCTTACTGTTGGTGAGTAAGCAATTGATACTTAAGCTATATTCGTGGATGATAAAGAAGGAAGGTAGGTGTGCGTTTCGATTGTAGCTCAGGCACAAAAATTTGCATCCTTATTTTATATTCAAACACCTAGCAGCTGGTAAGAAAAACCGATATGTAACATTCTTTTTTCTTTTTATCTCTCTATCTCTCTCACTCTCTCTCTCTCTCTCTCTCTCTCTCTCTCTCTCTCTCTCTCTCTCACACACACACACACACACACACACACAGACACACATTCTTTTTTTTATTTGTTTGTTGTGCTTTACTATCGGCGAGACTCGGAAACGTCCGTGAATGAGTTTCTTAATTTTGAGTACACTTTCGAAATACATATATAAACAACTATGAGAGTTACTGATTTATGATGCATAGTTTGCAGTCAGTTCTGAGGATTATTAGTAACTACGCTCCAGTCCATAAACATAGTTACAGAAATGCGAATCAGACGCAGTACGTATTCCAGGCCGTACCAGCGTCGTCTTTGAGACACAAGGTATGGCCATTTTCCAGCCGGCTGTAGGGTCACATCGGTTCGTCTTCTTCCTGCTGGTACTGTAACTGAGATTTGGCAACAAGGCAAGGTATGTTTGGAATCTCTGTGATCGACGAGCTGCTTACTGGTGTGCACGGAATTAAGTCTCAAAGTTCACTTGATTTTTCCTGTCACTTCCATTGAATACTCTGAGTTATTATCGCTTGAGGTGTAACTTGAGATTGTAAATCTACGGTTTTCAGCCCAGGAAGGACATTGCACTAGGAAATCGCAACTAATCTCGTCCTTTAAATAGCGGTTTACGAGTTCTAGGCACGATTGGCCTCGTAAGAGGACACATACCTCTTTGCTGAACTGTGAAAAAGCGTCTCTTATGGTTCGCAGTTGCAGTCTCGCTGACGGTAACATTCTTATTCCTTCTGCTTCAAGCAGTCAGATCAAACATCGATAAGGAAATCGCAAGAAAATATTTCCAGCTCATAGTGCAATGGTGAAAAACTTACAATGCTGCGCAACAGGTGACGCCTCTTTCCGCTGCTGACAAGTAAATTTTGGATTTCTAGGAATACGTAACTTTATTTATGAAATGCCACATTTGCATACCTTTTGAGGGTGACACAGCATACCAATTAAACACAGACCCAATCTAAATCCATGTGAGTAGTATTTTAATAATTCGTGCCTATAGACGCACGCTTGTGTACAGATACTCAGTTTTACTAAAACAGACATTCGTCGTAAGGTTATCGTGAGTAGTTTTATTTAATTTCATATAATACAGTGCACAATACATACCTTCACCGATGAGTCAAGCAGTATATTGTTCCCTCCTACATATATCTCGCGAAGAGACCATGAGGATAAAATCAGGGAGATTAGAGCCCACACAGAGGCATACCGACAATCTTCCTTTCCAAGAACAGCACGAGACTGGAATAGAAGGGAGAACCGATAGAGGTGCCCTTCGCCACAGACCATCAGGTGGCTTACGGAGTATGGATGTAGATGTAGATGTAGCTGACACGTAGCTACAGCAGCTCTAGAAGTCAATAACAGTTCTTCCAGAACTTCCGTATTCCACTGTGCTGCGAGATAATTCATAGGGCCGGATCTACACTTCTGAGGGACAGACAGTTACAGCTTTTCTTTTGCACTGCATGACGTTTTCAACAAACAGATAGCGCAATAGAGTAGCTCCAGTGGAAAGGAACACTTCCTATTTAAATTTCTGCATCCTACACTGTTGGCAGTTCTGTGTAGGTGGAAGTTACGTGATTTTATTTCGGTTATTACAAAACATAGTCGAATTTATGCACTGGGTAGCCGAGGCAGCTAGTTTGTGGCGATTCGGTCAACCAAGTAAATGAATGTACTGAACATGTTGCAAACCACTACAGGGATCCTGTGGGTCAGAAATCTCATCCAGTGTGGCGCAACGGTGTTATGATAGAAAAATGAATCACCCAGAAGAGAGTTCGGTGGATTGTTGGATCGATGATAAGTTCGTATACTTATGGTGTGGGTTCGATTCCAACTAATCCTGATGATTTTTGATAGGGAGAGACAGATTCTATTCTCTTCAGACTACGCCAAGTGAAGAAGGTAAAATGGCATTGTGGTCCGAATTTCACATTAAACATGAATTCCTTCTCTACCAAGTACACGTTAGGTCGAACCACAATAAAGTCAGGAGTGTCGACATGTAGAAACCCTACCACCAGTAACCTTTCTTATACTAGTTATTTATTTCTAGTGACGAAACAAACGCTATGTATGGTCACAGGACACTAATTCCATTTTTTATTTGAGCTTCTGTATGTCGATAAAATTGGTTCTGAACTGGGAATTCAACTCAGACCGCCCTTAACGCGGAATTTGTTCCCTTCGTGAAAATACAGCTCGACTACAATTTGTTGTTTGTTCAAAACTGTAGATTCCTCGACATACCTCAAATATGACAATCAGTCGCGTTATTATACAAATCTTCATTCTCCTTCGATTTGGTCATGGGTACGTTGCCTCTGTAAAGCTTATCAACCTCCCACGAAAAACTTTCGATCTCAGTGAGCAACCAAACTGCAGAGCTGTCACCAACAAAAGATTTGTAGTGGTTAAGACTGGACTCACCTGACGATACAATTTGGTATGCTGCCACATGTGGTATGTGTTTCTCTGTAAAAGTGGTGTGTGAGGCTGTAGGGCCACCTTCACAGTGGGTCACGAGGGCGAGGAGGCATTCAAAGTTGGTGTACACTACAAAAGGGCATCGCTCCTGGTGGTGAGAATTCTTGAATTTTATGAATTTGTTGTCCGCAATAGGCATAATAACACGTACTGGGTGCCTGGAAGCACAGTCTACTAGACAATATTATCACCTACATGGTATGTACTCGGACTCTCAGGATGATATCTGTAATTTTAGTTTCTTTCAGAACCCATGATTGACCATGCAAAACAAGCGTGATCAATTCTATTTTCGACATTAATGCATGCCCTCTTTTTAGCTATATCTTTAGGGAGATTGATATAGTTTGACACTCCATTTACCCATTTACCGGATCGTAGACATGTATATGGATGTCCAGATGTAGTATTCTGCTGAGTGTTTTGGCTCAGCCTCTCACTTCCATCTCGGAAAACGACCCAATATAGCAGTCAAGGTGGATTTACGAAACCACTCGTCGATTGATGTGATCTGCGTTATCACGCCATTTTCCACCCAAAGGTAGTGAATACTCGTCTCTTCAACAGCTGATTCAACTTTGGGAGGGTGCAACAATTCAATGCAAAGCACTGCACTGCAGCAGGTGGAGCGCATTGTATTACGCTGGCCCGGAACTGCGGATTAGCCAGATCACCACTGCCACCAATGGCTGAGGCGTCGGGAGGTCGTCTAGAGCCGCTGCCCGCCCAACTGCCTACAACTCCACAGGTCACCAAGGATGGGGCAGAAGGGGGGTGGGAGCCTCGCGATGGCTGGCTCGGTGACGTGCAGGTCCGGACGGCCGATAGCTTCGCTGTGATGGGCACGATGTATGGGTCAGCTCGTCGTGCTGGTGTTTTAATTACAGTGCACCATGCATCGCCACGTGATATGGCCATCTGGAGGCTTCACCTCTGTGAAAAAAATAAGATTAAGCATTGAGTTATAGAGCATGTTTAAATAGACTGATATTGAAAGATGAATGATCATATGAATATTAAATCTACAATAATAATCACCTTGTTTGTTCCCAGACCACGGCTCAATCGCAGCAGCCAACCTCTCATCATGGACATCAGGGTTGAATTCCCCATCCACGACAAACTGTGCCTGAACGACTGAATGGCGCTGAATTTGTGCGTTTAATTCGTCAAGCCGATCCAAATCAACTGTAGCAAAAAAAATTGGAATTAGAGAGAATGTTTGAACAGAAAAAAAGTAATTAAATATCAATATAACTGAATCTTATGCAGGAGAGATGGCTCGTCACCCTCGCGAAGACCATTGTCTAAATTATGCAGCTGGACCGCACCTGATTCATTTACAATAACAACAATGAAGTATACGTTATATAGCTGTATTATCGTAGAATCGAGATATTAGAGAAACAGAAAACAAATTTCATACTCACGTTTTTGAGCTGAAGGGGTTGGATTCCCCCTTCCCAGCGCATCGTCCAGGGCGTCCAACACTGCAGCAAATAATGCTGAAATGATGAGAAAAAATAAATTCAATTTCACGCATGAACAGAGCGGTGGTGTATTTCTAAACGGGGCTTCACATGTTAAATAACACTGATACGAAAGTAATAACTTACGTGGAATCTAGTTCAGGCGGGGGCGCTTCCCCTCACCGCTGAAGTTGGCTGAAGATCTCTTCATGATGGTCGAGACACAGGCTGTACCGGAATGAGGTTGAGCACATGAATGGTGGGGTTTAAAGGATCCAGAGCATCATCCTACGTCACCAAGGCGCTAGCTAACGGGCGTTGAGCTTCTTGATTCAAAATGGTTCAAATGGCTCTGAGTACTATGGGACTTAACATCTGTGGTCATCAGTCCCCTAGAACTTAGAACTACTTAAACCTAACTAACCTAAGGACATCACACACATCCATGTCCGAGGCAGGATTCAAACCTGCGACCGTAGCGATCATGCGGTTCCAGACTGAAGCGCCTAGAACCGCACGGTCACACTGGCCGGCTGAGCTTCTTGGGGTGAGCCCAGTAGCACACCTGGCGATTGGAAGCTGAACTAGCCAGATGCATCCAAAATCTCGAACAGACCTGAGTACCTGATAATTTATGGATTTACAGTGAAAGAATTCAGTATTATTTGGAATACACACTGCATGACATTGAATTCAGCCTCTGCATTTGGAGTCATTATGAGCTCAGTTGCGGCCAATGCAATTAGACATATTCTGGATGAAGGAGGGGAGGTATTTTTATTGCATCTCGCTCAAAGTCTGCGATTTTCGACGGTGAATGTTATATACGAGAATTCTATACTGCAAGTATTAAGACTAGTGTTTGTTAAAGTTAGCTTAGATTTGTAAACGCTTAAGCAAATGCTTTAGAAAGCATTCAGATGATAAAACGGAGTGTACAATGGAGAAGATGAAATTTCAAGTAGATCTATCGGAGGTTATATGAATGATGAAAGTTTAGTAAATTATTTTAACGTGATGCTGGAAAATTTTTATGTAGAAATGTAAAGTGTTATGTGTTTCGAACTCTTCAGAGCTGGAGTACGTGTTTAATAGATGCCTTGTTAACTCTGGAAATGTCATTAAGCGTAGCGAGTAAAGAGTTTTGTCTTTAGATGATAAAAGGTAGACTTTTAGTATTTAGGAAAGGTGTAGAGTGGAGAAAATGAAATTTAAAACAAATTAGAGCTATCGACGGCTTACATGAGCGATAAAAGTTTAGCAAATTATTCTTACGTGATGATGGAAAATTTTTGCGTAGAAATGTATAGTGTTATATGTTTCGAACTCTTTAGTGTTGGAGTACGTGTTTAATAGATATCTGGAAATGTTTCTCGAAGGTGAATATCATGTTAATTGATATGTGCAATGAAATAATAAAGCGATGGGGAGAACTAGTTCCCACTGTAAATTATTATTCTGTCACACATGTAGCAGGATGATGGAAAAAATCTTTTTTAAATGCATAGTTATAAGTTCTGTACTGAATTGTTGTACGTTTCGAACTCCTTAGAGATGGAGTATGTGTTTTAATAGTCTTTCAATGCTTGGAAATGTTATTAAGCGTACCGATTGAAGGAGCTGTTACGAACACCTGCGTGGTTCCCGTTTTGGGGCGTCCGGCTGGCGCCGCAGCATATGAAAGCTCTGCTGGACTTCGGCAAGCGCAGGCGTGTCTGGCTAGCGGGTGAGAGTGTTCTTAGAGAAAGCGAGAATGTTTGTGTCCGGCAGACATCAGCAGGCCTAAAAGTAGGCTAGACGGTTGTCGTTGTTATTATCAACGCGCTTGGTCGCCTGCAGCACACATACAGCCGGGCGACAACGTGACATATCGCGAAGCGCTGTAGCAGAGAACTAGGTTAATTCTTTGGTCGGAAGTAGTTTCTCTTATGAAAAGCATTTATTTGCAGGACCGTACTCTTCGTATTCATATGTTTAAGTATTAATGCTCACCTGAATGAGTGCATGTAATACAGTTATTAAAACACCGACAACCGATATCTCAGCCTCTTGTGGCGATAACACGAAACTAATGCTGTAGTTGGATAATAAATTTAAACAAGTTATGTTTGAACTGAATGAGCAGCGTCTAGTGGAATCAACACAATACTAACTCGCCTCAGCTGCAGGAGTAAGCTCTTAGAGCAAAAATCACACCCATTTTCCAAGAGGATGGTGAACACACTTAATGCTGGTACTGGTTCTAATTGTTTAAATAAAGACTTATATCCAGTTCCTAGGAAGAGGTGACTTAGGTTAGTGGAGGTAACCTAATTGACCTATCTTCCCTCCAAAAGCATCCATCTTGAATGACGTGAATCGCGTCATCAGCTGACGTCACGACCGCCGTCTTGGATAAAGGTACTTGGGGTGACGCCACCCCTGGGGTGACGCTCTCCGTGGGGTGATGCCGCCATCTTGGATAACGGTACTTGGTGTGACACACAGGTTGCCCTACTACTGCCAGTCCCTGTCTGCAGCTGCTTCTATACCAATATGTAAACGCTTCGAACCACTAGCGGTTAAATTATACACTGAAGCGAAGAGTAGTGGTGCACAGGTCTTAATGTGTATCTCCTCATCCACTACATTGTCCACGCAGTATCACTGGCATATTCTGCGATGGTGCATATGATGGGGTCCAGTACCAACCTGCATCTTGCTGATTAGGACCCCAGGAGCTGTTTGGGTGTCTTCAACCTACAATAACAGCTTATTGTCCTGCTCCATCAAGCTGGCTAGGTGCGTGACAGGATCCCTGGGTGCTGCCACTCTTGCAGGTTCCAACGGGCTGTGACACGACAGGCTGGAGGACAGATCAAAGAAGGAAAACCATTGCAAATGGTAATAGCAGGACAAAGACTTCATCTTCCTCCTAGGGCAGTAAACACAAACATCAAGCAAGGGATACTTATTCTTCAGCAGCTCCTTCCTATTCTGTTGCTGCTGCAGCTGGGGAGCACTGGATAATCTTGGCTGGTGCCTGATGCTGGTGAGTTACTGCAACTGAGGATGCAGAGCTGCTGAGTCTACCTTATATCCCTAATGTGCTTTAATGCTGCACTGTTATTGGCTACTGGCAATTTCAAGCACCTCTGGTGGCATAATTGTGTTGGGGGTGTGGGGGCTGCAATTGGGATTTCCTTCCAGAAGGACCAGTATTCGAGTCCCAGAAAGGGCATCGCCATTTTGAATTTTCCACCAATTTCTGTGGGAGGGAGGGGACGTCAGAACAGCCCTGGGACAAAGACATTTGTGACAAAATTTGTAATTCCGAGAATGGGGCAGGTGGGGGGAGGGGGAATGGTTAAGGGTGGGAGGGGGCAGGGATCCACATGCCAGATGTGGTAAACACATAATGTCATCCAGGGTGGGGGAAGGGAAGGATTGGGGGGTGGGGGTGGGTTGGAGTAATTAATTGATCTGTTAAATTAATTTGTGTAGCAGTTTCATATCAGTTTGATATCAGTTTGATAGAAGAATTGTGATGCTCCCATTACCCTACTACTTTCGCCTACAGCACCTGAGGAATCGTTTTGTCACGGTATTTTCTCCCGAGGACCTCAGTAGTTTTAATGGAATGTTGTCTACTCCAAATGCCTTGCTTCAAACATGTGGTTCAGTGCTCTGTCAATCCATTTCAATATCACATTTGTTTTGTGACATTTTTGTTTATCTACCGTAAAAGTTACTGTCAGTACAAAGACTTACTGCAACAATTCTTAACCAAACGGATTTAATTACAACAAGAAGTTACCTTCAAATAACCAGTCATTAGATTGTGTAGATAATTAAATCACCAACTCAAGAATACGGCCTCCAAACGATCCCCATGATCTCAATTAATGGTTTCCAGGTTTTAGTCGACAAATCTGAATATCTTTCGTAATTACGCCATAGCTGCACCCCTGTCTACAGAAATGCGAATAAAATTCATTTGCTTATTCGTTTAGTCGAGTTGGTGGCAGTCAGCTTGCGATGGTACGTAACGGTTACTGCTGCTAAGTTGCTCTTCTAAACAGCATCCCATACAAGCAAACTAATTGCATCTTCACTTGTGGTTACTCGTACTTTACGTACTTGGGCTATTCACGGATCTATTTAAAAAGAATAGCTCTATATAGTCATAGGATCTAGCCGTGCACTTTAACTCACTGCAAACAAAAATCTGTAGCTGTGATCCTACAGTCAAATAGTCTGTAAATTGGATAGAACTGTGAATTAATAAAACTCACAGAAATATAACATAATAGATAAATGAATAATTTAATAAAAAGGGTTCTATTCTAACGTCTGTAATTGACGTAGACGACAGAGGCTTATGATGAATAATGTTTATTCATAAAATGACAACTCAAATAGAAGGAAAGTGGTCCTGTGATAATCATGTATAACACAAATACTTTTCTGAAGTGCAGTAAAATTATGTTGAGAGCGTTGTGAGAATGAAGGCAAAATCCCCAAACGAAATAATCATCAAGGATATGCGAAATTTAAGTCCACTTTGCGGTCACAATATACAAAATATTCATCTGCTCAAAACAGTTCAGAGCTCAACATTAGGATTTGCAAATTATCATACATGATGCAAAAAACAGTAACTAATGCTCCGTTTTTTCTCAGTTCCGTAAACCAAGCCGCAAAAGTCAGAGCGCTACTCCGGGGCACATTCAGACCTCTCAAAATATAAAGTCCCTTCAGAAGTTAATGTACGGTAGCGACTGTTAACCACCAGAATCAGTCACCTATATGAGCGAATCACGAATGTTACTGCAGGCAGGTTTGCCGTCTTCAAGAACTCAACGTCAAAGTGTCCAGTATCGCTCTCTTGAGCTCTTCACTCAAAAGGTCCCTGTCTCCTCTAGACTCCTGCAGTGTCCTTCTACTGTCTGCTGTTCCATTGGCTGAAGGCCGTCCCCACCAAAAATACAAACATGATTTGACTCATCACGACCACTTCCCGGACTAAACTACTATACTGCAATAACGTTTAATAAGGAAATGTTGTAAATATTTGGTCAAATTCAGAGCATTCAGAATAACTACAAATAAAGGTTTGTTGATAAAAAAGCTAATATTCTTCCACAAGTGCGCTGAAGTTAGATGACAACGAATTGTTATTAAATTTTGTTTAAAGAATCATTTATGCCTTCTTGACATAAGCGTCTTTTGGTTATATTTTAGACTGTGGTGTCCGCTAACATATGGGATTGACCACTTTTAAATTAAGGCAGTTCTTTAATAACACTTACAATCAACATTTTAATACAGTTACTAGCAAAATAGTGAACTATTCATTAAATACGTACACAAGTATGACAAAATTTGAGGTATACATGCTGTGTCCGTGGTCATTTGCTATACAAATGCGGAGAATACATTTGTGAAATAAAAAAAGATATAAAAGACGTAATAAAGAAATAAAAAAAGATCCAGATGCGTAGCTTTCAGAGAAGATAGTGTAATGCTGTCATTTGAGATATCGTTTGTTGAAATCACGTGAAGCGATTAAAAGTTGTTAGTTCAGAAGTTTATTGTGTAAATGTTTATTCACTGTGAAACGTTAACTTCTGTTGTTTTGAAGAACTGGAATATTGTTTTTCCACCGCACATACCTCGTTTTACTGGGATCGCAGATGTATTCAGATTTGCATTAGTATTTGACTCAGTTACTGTCAAATCTCAAAGAGCTCTAACTTCACCATGTGTAATATTGTCTGACTCTCCACCATTGCTTGCAGCACCTCCTGCACAAAGGGGGTTTTAGTAACTGCCGTACAAATTCCCAGCTTTGGGATGTTCACCATCTCCGGCCTTATGTTCCTTGCCTTCTCTCTGCAACTGCGCTCGCCTGCGGCGGTCGCGCGATGTTCTTGTCCCGCCGACTCGTACCCAGCCGCGCAACCAAATTCAGCTGCCCTCAGTACTATCTCTAGGTGTATAACGCGATGTCTGCAAGTGTGCGCCAAGTATAGCGCCCTGTGCAAGTTAGCGTTACCCTCTGGGAGAATTTTTGAAGTTTGACCGTGTGTTTACTTAATAGGCAGAGGGTATAAAAAAAAAATGTTCAAATGTGTGTGAAATCTTATGGGACTTAACGGCTAAGGTCATCAGTTCCTGAGCTTACACACTACTTAACCTAAATTATCCTAAGGACAAACACATACACCCATGCCCGAGGGAGGACTCGAACCTCCGCCGGGACCAGCTGTACAGTCCGTGACTGCAGCGCCTAGACCGCTCGGCTAATCCCGCGCGGCCAGAGGGTATCGAACACTAATTTCGTATTTATGGCATTAATAGAAAACTGAACAGGCTTTGCTCTGGTAGTAACGAAAGTCGAAAGGTTCATGCATAAGAAACGATAAACGGTCGCCAGCCTAAGTAGGCATCATATTTGAAACATTATGTTTTAAGAATAATGAATATGAGTTACTAAATTGACTTTAATTAATACTCCTTTTAAATAGTGCAATGAATACACACGACTACCGGCCCAACTGAGTAGTGGGTAGCAGTAGTTACTATTTACACAAATCAGCAATCATAGAAAATTTAAAAGCTATTTCAAAATGATTCAAATGGCTCTGAGCAGTATGGGACTTAACTTCTGAGGTCATCAGTCCCCTAGAACTAATTAAACCTAACTAACCTAAGGACATCCCACACATCCATATCCGAGGCTGGATTCGAACCTGCGAACGTAGCGGTTGAGCGGTTCCAGACTTTAGCGCCTAGAACCGCTCGGCCACCCTGGCAGGCATGCCATCTGGATGTTCGCGTTTTGTAATCAGTATTAAGATGGCTTTAACTTATTTCATTATGTGTTACAGGTAGTGCCATTCTTAGCAAAAATATTTCAGCTTTGAATCTAGGAAGTGTTAAGTCAAGATAGCAAGAGGACTTGCGACAGAGAAGATTTCCTTACTGGCTTTGATCTGGAAGCTTCTGGTGTGGTAAAGAAAGAAGTACAAATGAGACAAGGTATTTAGCCCTCCACTGAGATTAGAACGTGAAACTAATACATGTTCTCTGTCACAAAGCGGGTTATTACCACTTAGGTAGCGAGCCTGTGCTTCCTACAGAATGATCTCTTTGACACAGAGATTGATAACAGATATAACGTAAAATGTAAGATTATTTGGTGATTCTATGTGCACCATACTTCCTAGAGTGAAATCTTAAATTTCATATCCCTATGGTATACCTTGTAACACTATCATAGCAGACAGTGAAATGAACGTTAGAAATATCGTCTGCCGTAAGATGTACACGGGAGCGCACAATTATGCTACAAGTATTTTACATATGATGGAAGTCCAATGCGTCCGTCCACCTGAAAGTCCAATGCACCCCCCCCCCCCCCACTTCCAGTAACTGAATTGTAGCCAACTTGTCTACCTCGCGTCTCGTAGACGTTGCCCCAGTTGGTTCCTTCTGTACCGGTAGCCTGCTCTAACGCTTGTGCAATGAACAAGGCATAATAATGAGACAAGTGTGTAAGTTTAAATGCTAACCATAATGAGAATGGTAAATTTTAGAATGTCAACTAATTTGGTTCATTTCTACAATCGCAAAAGTAGTAAAACGATTTCTAGAGCCAGTATAACGTTAATATTGATAACAAGGTTCCCGGTCATTAATTATTAGATCTCGAGCACCGAAAAAATAAAAAGAATGCTTCACGAGATCTTAGAATCCAGGTGAGATCTCACTAATTCAAGTTTTCCGAGCAAACTTTAGCAATTACTTCCGTCTTTACTCGGAGCTACATTTCACACACTCGGAAACCAACCGTAGCTCCTTGGATTAACACAACACCGCACAAGTACGCTATCCGAGGAATTATTCAGCAAACTGTACCGTCTTTGCATGAGATCAGACTTTATACGTAGATTCATGTAATACCTCCTCGAAAATCGATGGCAGACCAGTGGTAAGCTATCTTAGCAGTTTGGTGCCTGCCCTCTTATGGCACATTTGTAAGTGGTCCACCCTTTTCATCAGTAAGGACTGATGGTAAGTAAAATTTGTAATTATCATTCCCAGATATGATATTGACATTATTATTAACAAGTAACATCAGCACCAAGGTTGGAGCTGTATGTTAATATTTAACTACTAAATATAAGAAATAAAAGATTCCCTTCTTGGCGCCCAGCGTTGTAAGTGAATTCCTAGTGTCTCTCTCTGTTCCACTACGATACGGCTCTTGCTCGCCCGTTCTCACGCTATTTGACTACCTGGCCCATCGTTCGATGAGTCATATAACGTAACCGCGGAATAGTTAAGTGCCAAATATGACATAAACCTCTGGGAGAATATTGAAAAGTTTGACCGTGCATTAGCCTAACGGACAGAGGGTATCGAAAGTGAATTTCGTATTATGGTAATTAGTAGAAAGACTATAATTTAGAAAATAATGAAAGTAGTGAAAATTTACGTAAATGTAACAAAAAAAAAAGAAAGGTCGTCAGCCTAATTAGGCATAATAATGTGGAAACATTAAGTTCAAAGAATGTAACTATACTTTTACGAAAGGAACTTTCGTTATTTCTCTCTTAATAAAGTGCGAAGAACACACACAATTACCAGACGAACTGCACAGTGAGTAGCAGTACTTCTCATTTGAATAGATTGGCAATCACAGAAGTTACTCCTGTTAACAATAATTACTATCTCAACTTGTTAATCAATTCAATACCATGATGCTATCAAAGACAGCACAAGACCAAAATTGAGCGTGAACATAGTCCTAATTTAACTAATACCCAAATAACCAAAATGCACTTAAATAACACTGTATCAATACATTTCATGTTCCCTGTACTGTGAAAATGTTTCAGATTTCATTAGCAAGAACCATATTTAAATTAACTTTCTCATACTAGAAAAGATTAAAGTGGGGACCCATAAACTGGCGCTTTCCCTATACGTAGACTATGCACATATTTCAAAAACAATTTGCAGCAAATCAATGTTGAACTAGAACCCCATTTAAGATTATTTAACCCTCAATGCTTTATAATAATTTACACTAGCAATATTCTTATTTAGGTTTGGAAATAAATTCAAGTTCAAGTTAAGTTTTAAGTAGGTTCAAGATTATGTGACTATTTTACTACTTGTGAAGCAAGTAGTTTTAACTAACAACATTTATGCTCTTTAACACTAAACTTTGGCACAATCAAAGTAGTAGCAAATTCAAAGCAAAATAAAGTTTTTTTAACATGATTAAAACAATGTGCTTCTCTCTTTATCTGTGAAACAAATGATTTAACTCGCAACTTTTAAATACTTTAAAACTGAAACTTAGGCACATCTAAATAGAAACAAATTTGCATTTCTTCATAAATAGGATACTCGGTCTTTATCACTTTTAGGATATGACCCTGCTTGGTATCATGAAGCGGACAGTTTCAAAGTTGAAACACAAATTTTGCAACACCTGAATTATTATTGCAAAAGCACTCACAAGCACACTAGTTCATAGTGGCATATATATCTGTTTTCCAAAATGGGTGAAGCACAGGAGCAATAGAGGTGACAACCACGTGGTGGCTATCCTTCTGGCGGTTTTAAGCTCTATTTAATTCTTCTTGGGGACGTTTTCATCATCTTCAGAGCCGTTCCAAATGCGAGAGCACCATTTTATAGCCGGAACCACATCCCAGGCCATTCCATCATAGATTTGGTTTCAGAATGCCTCACTTGGCACCTGCGGTGTTGACTATGCGACTGCTGGCCACTGACTGCCTCAAATGCTCTCTCTCTTGCCGCCCAAATTGACCGCCACTTCCTCCTTTTCTTGCGTGCAAAGCCCCTTCCATAATGGAGGGGGTTCCCTGTGTCTTTTCTATTTCAATATACAAGATCCTTAAGTATGTACCAGTTTTCTACATACAATTTTGTTTAACAAACAAACATATCTAACGAAGTTTCATGATTTAAGCACACTGTTAAGTTAAAAAAAATATACATCAGAAATTTCCATTTCCCTCCAACAATTCAAAGAAGTTAATGAGGAAAGAATAAACACTTATTAGTTATCTGCACATAATTACGTTGTACTAACTATTCATAATCTATAATTGTGTTACAAGACTGGCTTATGATCCTACTTACCGGCCAACCTGGTGTAACAAAATCTTCCTATACTGCGCACTGAGACAGCAACAAAAAATGTAATAAACGCAGGCAGGGATGTGACATAAACGCCACAACGTCATGTGAGAACCATTCAGATTATTTATTGGAAATGGGAAGGCAGGTCAAATGGTTCAAATGGCTCTAAGCACTATGGGACTTAATATCTCAGGTCTTCAGTCCCCTAGAACTTAGAACTACTTAAACCTAACTAACCTAAGGACATCACACACATCCATGTCCTAGGCAGGATTCGAACCTGCGACTGTAGCAGCAGTGTGGTTCCGGACTGAAGCGCCTAGAACCGCTCGGTCACAGGGGCCGGTGGGAAGGCAGTGTCAAGTGAATTTAGCAGGATATATCTGAACCACTCCGGGAAGTGAATCATCGGTAACATTGCTGAGACAAGCATTCTAAAACGTTGCCAATTCTCCGTTAGACTAGCGGCGTCAGAACACGTTCACCCAGCCGATGTGTTTCTTGAGCTGGTTAGCATTCATTAGAGAGCTCGTGCTTCGAAGATGCAGGGGTGGTGGCTGCTACTGCATTGACTGACAGCCGGAATGTATCTTCTGTAGCCCACTGAGATTTATTCGCGTTCCCGTAGCTATGATTTTGGCATAAAACGTTGTTACAAAAAATTTCCAGATGCACTGACTGCAACACAAAAATAATAAATAAACAGAAGGGGAGTTATCTGAGTGGACATTCTTTTCCGTAGTTGTCATAGCTGTTTCCGTTTTTCTGTCTTATGCATAGTGCGAACTTAGAAGCTACTTAGAAGCTCATTCTCTGGAAGTGATTTGCCTCGCACCAGACACTGTTAACATCATTTTTAATGTAATACACTTTCAAACTGTTTTTGCTAAGAATGGCACTACCTGTAACACATAATGAAATAAGTTAAAGCCATCTTAATACTGATTACAAAACGCGAACATCCAGATGGCATGCCTGCCAGGGTGGCCGAGCGGTTCTAGGCGCTTCAGTCTGGAACCGCGCGACCGCTACGGTAGCAGGTTCGAATCCTGCCTCGGGCATGGATGTGTGTGATGTCCTTACGTTAGTTAGGTTTAAGTAGTTCTAAGTTCTGGGGGACTTATGACCTCAGATGTTAAGTCCCATAGTGCTCAGAGCCATTTGAAACATTTTGAACCAGATGGCATAAGTGAAGAAGATCACATAGTTAAAAAAAAACCACCTTGTGCAAGGAAATCTTGTGCAGTGTACAAAAAAAAAAGGATTAAAAAAATTTCTGAAGAAAATGAAACAGCTAAGTTAGTACAATGGAAGTCCGAAAGTGTTAGATAATGTGGTAGAATATATTGCCGATGATTAACTTATTTCTCATGATTATCTGTTGTGTTCAGTAAACTGACCAAAAACGCTAAAAGTATGCTCTTACTAACACAAACAAATTGCAACTGATCATGGTAACTCTGTGATATATGTCTTCTACAATAAAACAGAGTATCCATAATGAGAGTCCCCGATTTCTTATCAATTAGCAAGATAATACGCCATTCCGGCATATATACCGCTTTTGTCTACATGCAGCCCACCATCATACTGAAGTACCGTTATAGTATTACTATGGAACTATAGAAGACACAAAATTTAATTCAGTTAAATTATTCAGTGCCACAATTAAGCCTTAAGTCAATACAGTATTGTTTCTTCATAAAAAATGAGAATTACGTCTGCAGTAGCAAAAAAAGCAGACATAAACGTGTGTGCAAATCCGCAAGTTTTTCACTTTTGGCTCTACGGGATACTGAATTAAGGTTGCAAAAAAACTTATGAGGGAGAGGTTTTATAAAGATTTCTTTACTGTTGCTGCCTATTTGTCACAGTGATAGCTAAGACACATAATTAGCAATTGAAAAGACGAGAGTGGTCGTAGTTTCAGATTGGAACGAGTTTCCTAGACTCAAATACGTAAACCTGATAATGCAGTGTCATCCATTGCGTGAGAATCACCCAGAATATTGAATTGTAATGTCTAGAAAATATCAAGTGAGTGTAGCAGGACAATTCTGTGCCACTTCAAGCAGTAAGTCGAAGGTTACAGTTTCTCAAATTCTGGGATCTGTCAAGTCCCTAGTAAGTGGAATGAAAGATATGTTTCGACAGCTGAGATATTTCTTGAGCATCTTGTACTTGCGTTTGAAAGACAAGGAGAATGTGATGTTATGAGTATGTAGAGTTACTCGTCGACCTGTAACACCAATATCGAGTGTAAGTAGTTTATACTGTGTAATTATGTGTATGTAACTATGTAGTGGTTGTTCTTTACTAATGAAGGTCATTAAAATGTCAGGGAGAAAGTGGAAGTTTCTAATATATGTATTATAGAAACTAAAATAATGTTTGAAAATAATGAAACTTTATAAAACATGTATGTTCAGGAAGAGAAATTGTACTTTGAAAAATGGTTCACGCTCTGGGATCTTATATTGTATAGCACAAAAGGTGTAGGGAACCCCCTCCGCTACGGAAGTGGCCTGGCGCACGTTAAAAGGTGGTTTTGGCGGTCGATCTGGGCGGCTACTGGGTGAGCGCGTAACGCAGTCATTTGCTAGCCGTTGTACGGTTAACATCGAGGGTGCCGAGTGAGGAATTTGAAAGCCAATTTATATTGAAATTGCCTCGGATGTGGTTAAAACTGTAATAGAACATTATTTTACTTTCACTGTGTGAAGGAGTGTTACTATTTTTTGAGCTTTCATCACGTCCAGTCTTTCTCTTTGATTGAGTGCAGCAAGTAGTAGTCCGACTGCACTGGGCGGTGTCGGTGTGAATGGAATAACAAGATATCTGATGTGAAGAAATAGCTCATCAGTTGATTTACAAACAATTTTTAACGCAACTAGCGTGCTAGCTATTCACATCAGCATTCTTCAAAAACAGTTGCTGTAACTGATGAACAAAAATTTAAAAGACAAGATTGGTCTTTGCGGTGGGCGGAAACGTGTGAGGAGAAATGCTGACGTAATCGACGCTCGGTGTTAGCAGCAAAAACTGCAAAGCTTAACTTCACGACTCGATTTTGACACTACAACTTCTAGGTCGCTGGCGTTTGCAGAAATGAAAGAAACAGGGAAGTCGACATGAAGTGTTCCAGACAAATCCGACATGTGACGAAACCGAACGATGGACCCATCGGACACCTTTTATTGTGCCACTTACCAGCAGTTACCATTGTTAGCAAAGTGGTTATCGCCAGGGGTGAACGTGCAATGTATTCCTTTCAGTTCTTGCTCCAAGAGGAATAAGCAGGCTGCTAACTTAGTGATGTACAGAACATAATAATAAATCTGTACTTAAATATACAGATCTAAAACTGGCAGCATATTTGGAATGTGCATCCGATATCTTTTTTTTTTCTTTTTTTTGGCCGGTACCTCGATATTTTTTTTCTGTCGATATGTAGATAATTCCTTTCGGTGCATCGAAGGCACACGATACTTTTTTTTAAAATTTCGATATATCGGATTCCCGATATTCTTTAAAAATATCAACAATCCTACCACACACGTGGAGGATGGCGTAGTGCACGTTTTGCTTTGCCATGTTTCGAAGTTACCTATATGCTTCACATAGTTCAGAATTCAGGAGTTTGATTTAGCTTGAATCCTCTATGTCCATAATCACGTTTATGTATTATCTGACATAGTTTTGTAGTCATCCATGGAGCAGGTACTCTGTCTGCTTTGACACAACGTTTAGGGGACTTAATCGTCTGATGTCGGCTTATTGCATATATCCTTATATACTGCCGCAAAATATATGACTCTAATTAGAATTAACCAACAGATGGAAGGTGAGAATTCATGGTTCCGTCGATGTCATGTTCATTGGAAACCAATTCCTACACACATCAAAAAAATTTTGCATCACCTCGGTTCCGAGAGTTCCGGAACCTGTACACAAAACTGGAATAGAGATCAACATAAACATCATTTTCGCCCTTTTTACTGCTCATGAAAACCACACATTGCATTTTGTACCACCATACAGCAAGACCTTCAGAGGTGGTGGACCAAATTTCTGTGCACACCGGTACCTATGATATCCAGCAGCACGTCCTCTTGCATTGATGCGTGCCTGTATTCGTCGTGGCATACTATTCACAAGTTCATCAAGGCACTGTTGGTCCAGATAGTCCCACTCCTCAACGGCGATTCAGCGTAGATCCCTCAAAGTGGTTGGTGTATCACGTTTTCCATAAACAGCCCTTTTCAGTCTATCCCAGGCATGTTCGATGGAGTTCATGTCAGGACAACACGCTGGCCACTCTAGTCGAGCGATGTTGTTATCCTGAAGGAAGTCATTTACAAGATGTGCATGATGGGGGCGCGAATGTCGTCCATGAAGACGAATGCCTTGCCAATATGTTGCCGATATGGTGGCACTACCGGTCGTAGGATGGCATTAACGTACCGTACAGCCGTTACGGCGACTTCCATGACCACCAGTGGCGTACGTCGGCCCCACATAATGCCACCCCAAAACAGCAAGGAACCTCCACCTTGCTGCACTTGCTGGACAGTGTGTCTAAGGCGTTCAGCCTGACCGGGTTGCCTCCAAACACGTCTCCGGCGATTGTCTGGTTGAAGGCATATGCTACACTCATCGGTGAAGGGAACGTGATGTCAATCCTGAGCGGTCCACTCGGGATGTTGGGCGCATCTGTACCGCGCTGCATGGTGTCGTGGTTGCAAAGATGGACTTCGCCATGGACGTCGGGAGTGAAGTTGCGCATCATGCAGCCTATTGCGCAGTTTGAGTCGTAACACGACGTCCGGTGGCTGCATTATTCAACATGGTGGCGTTGCTGTCAGAATTCCTCCGAGCCATAATCCGTAGGTAGCGGTCATTCACTGCAGTAGTAGCCCTTCGGCGGTCTGAGCGAGGTATGTCATCGGCAGTTCCCGTCTCTCCGTATCTCCTCCATTTTGCTTTGATTCACTCCGAGATGCCTGGACACCTTGTTCAGATCCCTTCCTGGCACAAAGTAACAATGCGGACGCGATCGAACCGCGGTACTGACCGTCTTGGCATGGTCGAACTGCAGACTACACTAGCCGTGTACCTCTTTCCTGGTGGAATGACTTCAACCGAACGGCTGTCGGGACCCTTCCGTCTAATATGCACTGCTCATGAATGGTTGTTTACATCTTTGGGCGGGTTTACTGACACCTCTGAACAGTCAACGTCTCTCTTCAAGAGTTCTGGGAACCGGGGTGATGAAAAACTTTTTTTTGATGTGTGTGTTTCAGCCATGGTCGTTTCGGAGGGAAATTAAGGGAAACCATGAGAAACGTAAATCGAGACTACCAGAGTTGGATTTGAGTCCTGCTTCTCTCAAATACACTCCTGGAAATTGAAATAAGAACACCGTGAATTCATTGTCCCAGGAAGGGGAAACTTTATTGACACATTCCTGGGGTCAGATACATCACATGATCACACTGACAGAACCACAGGCACATAGACACAGGCAACAGAGCATGCACAACGTCGGCACTAGTACAGTGTATATCCACCTTTCGCAGCAATGCAGGCTGCTATTCTCCCATGGAGACGATCGTAGAGATGCTGGATGTAGTCCTGTGGAACGGCTTGCCATGCCATTTCCACCTGGCGCCTCAGTTGGACCAGCGTTCGTGCTGGACGTGCAGACTGCGTGAGACGACGCTTCATCCAGTCCCAAACATGCTCAATGGGGGACAGATCCGGAGATCTTGCTGGCCAGGGTAGTTGACTTACACCTTCTAGAGCACGTTGGGTGGCACGGGATACATGCGGACGTGCATTGTCCTGTTGGAACAGCAAGTTCCCTTGCCGGTCTAGGAATGGTAGAACGATGGGTTCGATGACGGTTTGGATGTACCGTGCACTATTCAGTGTCCCCTCGACGATCACCAGTGGTGTACGGCCAGTGTAGGAGATCGCTCCCCACACCATGATGCCGGGTGTTGGCCCTGTGTGCCTCGGTCGTATGCAGTCCTGATTGTGGCGCTCACCTGCACGGCGCCAAACACGCATACGACCATCATTGGCACCAAGGCAGAAGCGACTCTCATCGCTGAAGACGACACGTCTCCATTCGACCCTCCATTCACGCCTGTCGCGACACCACTGGAGGCGGGCTGCACGATGTTGGGGCGTGAGCGGAAGACGGCCTAACGGTGTGCGGGACCGTAGCCCAGCTTCATGGAGACGGTTGCGAATGGTCCTCGCCGATACCCCAGGAGCAACAGTGTCCCTAATTTGCTGGGAAGTGGCGGTGCGGTCCCCTACGGCACTGCGTAGGATCCTACGGTCTTGGCGTGCATCCGTGCGTCGCTGCGGTCCGGTTCCAGGTCGACGGGCACGTGCACCTTCCGCCGACCACTGGCGACAACATCGATGTACTGTGGAGACCTCACGCCCCACGTGTTGAGCAATTCGGCGGTACGTCCACCCGGCCTCCCGCATGCCCACTATACGCCCTCGCTCAAAGTCCGTCAACTGCACATACGGTTCACGTCCACGCTGTCGCGGCATGCTACCAGCGTTAAAGACTGCGATGGAGCTCCGTATGCCACGGCAAACTGGCTGACACTGACGGCGGCGGTGCACAAATGCTGCGCAGCTAGCGCCATTCGACGGCCAACACCGCGGTTCCTGGTGTGTCCGCTGTGCCGTGCGTGTGATCATTGCTTGTACAGCCCTCTCGCAGTGTCCGGAGCAAGTATGGTGGGTATGACACACCGGTGTCAATGTGTTCTTTTTTCCATTTCCAGGAGTGTACATTGCATCTTTTTAGGCATACCTCGCGAATAGACCACCAACATGATATCAGAGAGATTCTAACTCACATGAAAGCTTACGAGCAATCATCCTTCCAGAAGTAGAGTAGCAATACGAGGATGTGACACTAGTACACAAAGTACGCTCCGCCATACACCGTAAGATGGCTGGCGGAGTATACATATAGATGCTGAAGGTCTGTTTCATTAGCCCGCATTGTTTGGTAGGGGTTTCGCTTTAAAGTCACATAGCCGCCTAGTAGTATAATGTTTACAAAAGGCATGCTGCAACCTCAACCAAATATGGATGGTGAACGTTGTTTCCACCAATGTCCTTCAATCTAGCCTATTTAGTAATGGACACGTACCTACCCTTGGACGTTAATCTCCCGTTGACGATAGAGAGTGAATGCAATTGCTGTGTATCTGAGAATCGTAGAATTGCTTTTAACGTGACTGAGTGCGCGCCGCTATGTGCCTGGGTAGTGGGTCGTGGGTCACGGACCTCGAACCCTGGCTTGGAGAAAGCTGCGTTTCGCGTTCAAGCATCCTGCATTTGCAACACTCCGTGCAATCCGTTCCGCTGAGAGCATCCTCAGTATGGGGTCTCGCGGTCACTCCGCTCACTCGTGCAATTCTCTTATTATAAGAGAACCAGTCACAGCGCGCTTACAACAGGATTTCAACGACTAGCAGATACACATGAATCGGGAAAAATATAGGACGCCCAGTGACGTGCGATAACTCTATATAGAGACTACATCACGGTCTACTGTAAGCATTTTTTTCGTTAAGTAAGTTATATCGTCCTTTACACCGAGGAAGGTGTGCCAATCATAGTATCCTCCTCCTGTGATTGGATACAAGTTTGATTTTAGTTTTGTAATGCATTCATTTTGCTAAATACACACATAGCCTCTTGGTTTAAAAGGAGAGAAGTGTTGATGATAACGATGACATGACATATTATATTCTTTAAGCATCTCGGTTTTAACCAACTTTAAACGAAAAAATGATTGAGAAGCCTAAATCGTGTGCTTTGCGATTGCAGACCAAAGATCAGAGGCAGCCACATGGGTATAAACAAGGTCTCCTAAATCTTTAGCGTAAAGAAACAGGTGGCATAAAATACACTACTGGCCATTGAAATTGCTACACCACGAAGATGACGTTCTACAGAAGCGAAATTTAACCGACAGGAATAAGATGCTGTGATATGCAAATGATTAGCTTTTCAGAGCATTCACACAAAGTTGGCGCCGGTGGCGACACCTACAATGTGCTGACATGAGGGAAGTTTCCAACCGATTTCTCATACACAAACAGCCGTTGACCGGCGTTGCCTGGTGAAACGTTGATGCGATGCCTCGTGTAAGGAGGAGAAATGCGTACCGTCACGTTTCCGACTTTGATAAAGGTCGGACTGTAGCCAATCGCGATTGCGGTTTATCGTAACGCGACATTGCTGCTCGCGTTGGCCGAGATCCAATGACTGTTAGCAGAATATGGAATCGGTGGGTTCAGGAGGGTAATACCTTCCAGAATTTCCCACAGATTGCTTCACATCCGTAAATCAATGTTGTGTGGCGAAAACACTGGCTTAGGGTAAGCAATGTAAGATGTATCCTTAAGTCGGAGGAATCGTGCCGTGATATACTTGTGTAGAGCAGAGAATTGTTCACAATGAAGGTGGCCGCTCTTTTCTATCGCTTCATTATATCCAGACATTCTTCGTATGACATCGATTCTTCCCCGTGGAACCCATTCTTGTTCACGTTCCGAGATATCCATGTCGAATATATCGCGGCATGTGACCATAAATTGTGCTCGAGTTGAGGGAGTTGTGCATCCCAACAAGTTTGCCCAATTCATCTAGTATTTTCATATTTCCTTAGAAATTTCACTTGTTTCTATATTATAGGTAATCCATTCGGTAATCTTTTAATAGTTCTTAAGGTACAAGCAAGTTTCTCTAAACTCTATGACTATAGAAAAGGGAGACTTTTTCTGACGTATCCTGCTTTCTCTTGTTCACAAGAAACACATTTTCAAACATAACCTGTTGAGCCCATTTATTAATTTTAATCAGATTATCAGATGCTCTAACCTCCCAAAGTCTCAGACGCTATGCTGGAAGAGTACTTACGTCAGAGTACAGTGCCGCTCCGCCCAGATCTGCAATCATACTTTATTCCGCGTCGTAATTCAGCTCCAGCAGGGCGAGTTGTGTTAGAAGTCATAACTGTATCGAATTTTATAGTCAGTTGCATATTGGGATGATTTTTACACGCTTTTTTTGGGTATTGAGTATCAATGTGCACAGATTTTATTAATACACGACTATTATATCACAGTATAAGTTACAGTTCACAAAAACCTGAACGAGCTGGGTTGGTATGAGACAGCGAGCTGGACGATGAAAGAATTATACCAGGAAGCCCTAAGTCTTCGTAAAGTCGTTAACAGTACAGAAATAATCCCTGAATAAACGGACTGTGTCGTGAAACCACATAGTAAAATTCGCTGCCACATAGGTTCTCGCTGTGGGGGAGAGCTACAACGCCTGTTTCTTCATGGAAGCCATTGACAAATAAAATGGGTTCTAGATTCTGTTTCTGCAGTAAATGATCGTTGCAAGTAGCAGGGATGGAACCAGAAAGGTAATGACCGTGGACAAGTCCTCAGACGTTGGCGCCACACTGCAGGAAAATAACTGTGACATCCTGAAGTACAAGTTCATTGATGAGGCGACAGATAATTCGCTATTATAGGAGTATGTGATAACAAATTCAGAACAAATAAAACACATTTGTGACAGTAAAAGGTGCCCAAGCAGTCAAATCGGTACACCATACAACCCGCCTACCCCACCACACTCTGGCAGTAACACAGACGGTTATTCTGTCATCCAAAATATGATAAAGGTACCGATTGGCACCCTGCGACTGATTGTCTGAGGCACCTTGAGCCTTTTATTGTGATTCGGCAATGGTTATCGCAGACCCTGATGAACTGTGAGATAAACCAGTATCGTGTCCCACACATGTTTGATTGGCGAGATATCTGCTGATGTAGTTCTCCAGGGCAGTTGTACACCATGAAGAGAGCGTTACATGTGGACAGGCACTGTGCTGCTATAAGAGGACAATACCTTTCTGACGAATAAACTGCAGTACACGGGGTAAACGCCTGTGCAGTGTAGCCGTCACTGCTTACTTTATCACGCGAACTGACTCGCTCTTTACTTAGTTGGATAGCGACTGGCTATCTCTTTGTTGTGCAAATTACGTGCTTTGCACTATTCCTGTGTTTATTAGTGTGTGTTTTAATTATAGTTATTGTTTATGTTTGTCCTATTGTGTGATGAACAGTTTATTGTTATGATTAACATATTTTGCTGTGGCGGTGGATTACTGTCGTAGCAAGACTGGCCCTCTAGTGTTGCCCCTTCTGTGTGGTTTACGACCGAGGTTCGAGACCAATCTGTTTCCTGACTGCTGTGACTTCTCAAAGAACAGTCGAGCAGTCTTCTTTATTCTCTCCTTTATTGGGTGTACTACTTTTATGTAGTTCCCTAGCTGGGATGTGACGAGGAAGTTTCATTATCATCCTAAGTATTTTACCCTGGAGGCCCTGCAGCCTTCAAATGTGGCAGTCTGCCATGTTGCTCCACACTTCCCCCGCGTAATCCCTCACCAGTCTTATGACGGTGAGAAACAGCGTATAACCGCAGTGTGTGAATAGGATTGTCTTTGGATTCATTATAGATGTGGCCCCCATGTGAGGTGCCTGTCCAAGGTCAGGCCAAGGTACTTTGCGGTGCAGGTCCATGGGATGAGACCTCCCATGACCCTTACCGGTTGTAAGTCAATGGGAATCCTTTTCCTCATAAAGGTGATTGTCTGACTTTTGTTAGCATTGTATTTCAGGCACCACTTTTGTGATCCATGTACCAAAAGCGTCACAGGCCGTCTGCAGGCGGTGGCGCATGAGATTCGCATTCGTGCTTCTAGAGTAAAGCGTGGCCTCGTCTGCGTATAGTGCTAGCGAAACTCTTTTCGCCTTTGGCGTGTTCGAGGTATATACTCGCAGGGAGTACAGCAGGGGGCCGAGAACAGAACCCTGCGGCACTTCCGCCAGTATGGACCTCTATGTAGATAAGCCCACTCCTGCACGGACATTCAACGTTGATACGGTGAGCTAGGACTCGATGAGTCGGACGTGCGGCGTCGGTACACCGAATACGAAAAGTTTGTAGAGGAAGTCCTTGTGCCACAATCAGTCGAAAGTGCTGGAGACGTCAAGGAGCACCGCCCCTGCGTACTCTCGACGTTCCGGGGCACTCATCGCGCCATTCACCAGTCGTACTGTTGCAGCTGTTTTCAGTGCTGTGTCCGCTTCGGAAGCCGAAGTGTTCCGGCGGTAACAGCTCCTCGTCGTTTATGTGAAGCATTAGCCTCTTAGATTACATGCGCTCGAATGCCCATACTGTAAGAGGCTTTACCCCACAGAAACATCAAATGTGCTCGCGACTTGTAACTGGTGGCCCTCCACACCGTGAAGCCTAGGATAGGACCTCCGTGTCGTGGGCGAATGCACTCTGGAATTGGTAGCTCAGGTGTACGCCATACATGTGTACGTCCATCACTAACAAACAGCCACAGCCCACTCTTATCACTGAAGATAGCAGACCGCCATTCCACTCTCCAGACAATCCTTTCACGACACAAAAGTAGCCGTGCTTGGCGGTGTCATCGTGTCAGTCGTAGCCTGGCCACAGGCACACGTGTGTTAATCCTGCTGCAAGCAGGCAGTTCACAATGGCCTCTGATGGCACTGCAGATGCCACATGTGCCCGAGTTTTTCCCCGGGATGATGGTCGGTCGATCATCGCTGCTCCCCATTTCGTCGAACTTGACGTACATCTGTGCTACGCGGACGTCCAGAACCTGGTCTACAAGTGTGGAAGCGTTCCACACACCACTGTTAAAAGCAGTTATAACCACCGATACATTGTGCCCAACATGTGCAGCAATCATTCGATACGTTCATCGGGCTGCCTGCAGGCCCTCAGCGCGATCCAGTTCAAATTACTGAAGCTGTTCAACATGAGTACATATTCGTCGGTGGGGTACTGATCTACTCTGGAATGAAAGCCGCAAACACTACTCACCTCTAAACTAGGGACAGTCACTACCCGCAAAGTTAAAACAGAGGGTGCACGGACAAGTAGATGAGTGTGACAAATGAATCACCGACATTACAACCCTCAGAATGCACATATGATACCCTAGTGCAGCTGAGTACAGTCCTTGAGGATTTTTTTTCTGACAGTCTATAATCTCCGGTCGCGATCTCGACTCCAGCTCGTCACCAGTAATGGAAGACCAGCCACTAATGCTTGCGAAACTTTGGAAAAATTGTTGGTTAAACGCCGGCCGAACATCCCAAGGCGAATCCTACAGGCAGAATATCAATATAAAAATTTATTTAAACTTACATGCATACAAAACAAAAATTCAAAAATGATAATACCATGAAAGTTTATATTACTGCTACGAACAGATCGCAGGTAAGTGTCTGTTAACAACTTTGGACAGCCAAGTTTGTCCGGTAACTAACAGATAATGTGAGAGTACACGTTTTGGGCTTACAGCCAGGACGATACTTCACCCAATCTTATAACTTCCGAAAATATGACCAAATAATGTAATTGTATAGCCACTATTGTGCAGTGTACTGTAGTGTTATATAGCGCATATCCACCATTATGATGAATTCCCCCAACCATTTCAACAGGAAAACAGGACAGCTTCTATAGCAGGACTGTCCCATCCCGTCGATTTGAACTAGCGTCTGTGAACTAGCTCAGAAACCCGGCTTTACTTAGGTATTTATTTTTTCCAATATTCTATTAGTCCATATCCCCCTCCCTTCTCTGTCTCTGTCCAACCCCCCCTCCCCCTCTCTTGTCCATGTCCTCCCTCCCCTCTTTATCTGTCCTTGTTTACCTTCCCCCAACAGATGGTGCAATATGTGGATATTGTCTGCAAAACGTATTGCGAATAGAGTTAGTAGTAAAGAAAGAGCAAATTATAACATGTCTGGTGTAGCAGTTTTACTGCATAAACACCTAAAACGTATTACGTGTTAAACGTTTACCCTTTATTCATGTTGGCTGGAGTGTCAGTGAGAAAAAGCTTTGTAATGGTTTAAAATTATGTGTACAGTTTGTTGGAAGCCGCTGAGTGCTCTCATTCTGGATGAATAAAGTCTGGCTATTAGCACGTAGTGGATTACGCTTCTTTTTCACTCCCATCCTTGCTCCTTTGAGAAGCAGTTTGTTCTTACCCCAACGTTGCTTCTTTCCAGATAGCAAGTGATACGTGTACCAAGTTTGATTCACGTCGACCTAACAGCTAAAGAGCAAAAGCTCTACTAAACACCTTTTTCCAAAGCTGTTTCACAGAGGAAGAGCGCACTGCAGTTCCTTCTCTAAATCCTTGCACAAACGAAAAAATGGCTGACATCGAAATAAGTGTCCAAGGAATAGAAAAGCAACTGGAATCACTCAACAGAGGAAAGCCCACTGGACCTGACGGGCTACCAATTCGATTCTACACAGAGTACGCGAAAGAACTTGCCCCCCTTCTAACAGCCATGTACCGCAAATCTCTAGAGGAACGGAAGATCTGCAGCGGATAGGCACTTGGTGCAGGTAGTGGCAACTGACCCTTAACATAGACAAATGCAATGTATTGCGAATACATACACAGAAGGATCCTTTATTGTATGATTATATGATAGCGGAACAAACACTGGTAGCAGTTAGTTCTGTAAAATATCTGGGAGTATGCGTACGGAACGATTTGAAGTGGAATGATCATATAAAATTAATTGTTGGTAAGGCGGGTACCGCGTTGAGATTCATTGGGAGAGTCCTTAGAAAATGTAGCCCATCAACAAAGGAGGTGGCTTACAAAACACTTGTTCGACCTGCACTTGAGTATTGCTCATCAGTGTGGGATCCGTACCAGATCGGGTTGACAGAGAAGATAGAGAAGATTCAAAGAAGAGCGGCGCGTTTCGTCACAGTGTTATTTGGTAAGCATGATAGCGCTACGGAGATGTTTAGCAAACTCAAGTAGTAGACTCTGCAAGAGAGGCGCTCTGCATCGCGTTGTAGCTTGCTGTCCAGGTTTCGAGAGGGTGCGTTTCTGGATGAGGTATTGAATATATTGCTTCCCCCTACTTATACCTCCCGAGGAGATGACGAATGTAAAATTAGAGAGATTCAAGAGCGCACGGAGGTTTTCCGGCAGTCGTTCTTCCCGCGAACCATACGCGAGTGGAACAGGAAAGGGAGGTAATGACAATGGCACATAAAGTGCCCTCCGCCACACACCGTTGGGGGGCTTGCGGAGTATAAATGTAGATGTAGATGTATGTATACATACATTTTTCTAAGATACACAGATTACGGTGATGTCGACAAGGTGACAAACAGTCCTTTCCTGTATTTCGAAAGTTAATTCCCACTGAAAATGAGACGTCATCTAGCATACATTTGTCGGCAGCAGTACGCATAATTTACACTTATTTAAGAACGAAAATAGCGGGCAGAATAATGTCAGGATCTTCTACCTGAGCTATGAAATTAATGAGTACATACTGTAGCTATTTTTTACAATGGCTGCTTTGACAGATACAACGTTTTAACCTTGAGATCAGATTGTGTAGCCGGTAACGGCGCCATTTATATAATGGAAGTACGCTGTAGAAACAGGCATGTTGCGTCCAACTTGATAAAAGTTGCAGTAACAGGCTTTTCGGCTGAGCTGGCGTCCCTCAGCAGCAGCGCTATTTAATGGACTCAAGATTAGTCTTAGTCACCGTCTCCATTACCCGTACCTCCATAAACTTACAACGCCCTTACTTCCTTCGCCACCTATGACGAGCTCTCTCATGGACCAGTGAAAGTGTTGCATAAATATGGAAGCGAACTTCCACGTTCTTCCGAACACGAATAAGTCAAAACTATTTTAACTACTTTTTCCAGAATGGTGGAACACAGATACTCCAGTGTTGTGATGTGTTCTCAAAAATGTTTTTTGAAAACGTTGACATACTGGGAAAGGGTCCACGACCATTTCTTAGCGTAGTGTGCCAAGTGTGTATCCGTCCAATGTGGTCTCTGTGTTGAGTGCATCATTATGCATTGTTCGGTTATATGTTCGTTCCTCTGAATGATTATGGAAACTAAATTAAGGAAAGGATAGAAGCTAGTGTCAACAAAAAGTCCATTGCTCTGCAATAGTACAAAGGATACTACAGTGCACTTGCGCCCACATTGATAATATCCCCCCACTTGTTATTTCCAGTACGCCTAAATGAAACTGATTAAACATTCTTCTCCCATCATAATTTGAACTATGTACGGCAGAGACCTCACTGTCACGAGTGATCCTGGGTTTTAGAGGCATGTGTTTAGTACTGTTAGTTGGGTACCCAGTGTCTGCTGGGTACGTTTTGATTTCAATTCCATTAGCCCATCTCCTCCTTCCCCCTCCTCTCTGTTCATCTCCTTCTCCCCCTTCTCTTTCTCCGTCTATTTCACCCTCCCCCCGAGTGTCTACTTCCTTCTGTTCCTCCCTCTGCCCATGTGCTACTCCGCCTCTGCCTGTCCAACTACTCCTCCTTACCTCCTCTATCTGTCTCCAACTCTTTCTTTTCCCTGTTCATCTGCTCCTTCCCCTCTCTCTTTGTCCATCTCATCCTATTCCCTTTCTCTATATATTTCCCCCTCCCCTCACTGTTTCCCTCTCCTCGCCCATCATATCTGCGTCCATGTCTTCCTTCCCCCCTCTCTCCCCATGTCTTCCTGTCCTCTGCTCTCCCCACATTATCACCCCACCCCAACAAGAGGTTGCTAGTTATTACCCCCTTCCCCCCTCCCCAGCGCCAATATATCTTTCCAGATAGTGATACATGAACAACATTTGGTAGAAATCGATGCAGCAGGTTAAGCAAACCTTTTTAGCCGCGGTTTTGCAGGAGTGCGCCCATGTTACATATATTTCACAGATATATGTTCACATATTTCACCTGTATCTGTAGCTAATGCCATCCTGCAGTTTCACTATTAGTTTCTATGACATTGTATCATCTGAACAATGTGTTGTTCAATGATATAATTTCGATGGTACCTTCAGTGGTATATGTGAATACTGTCTGCAAAACGTGTCATGATTACAGTGAGTAATAAAGAAGTAATAGATTAAAACGTCATTCCAGATGTGGCAGTTTAACAGCATGAACAGCGAAAAGGTAGTAAGCGATAAACTTTTGTCTTCCGTTATATTGTGATGGCTGACAGCGAGAAAAAGTTCCGCAAAGGTTTACCATTATGTCTAAAATTTGTTGCAAATCGCTAAGTGCTCTAATTCTCAATTATAGGATGGAAAAAACCTGTGAAATAGCGCATAATGAGCTACACTACTTCTTCACATCCACCCCTACCCTCTTTTATACATAGCTGGTTCTTACCCTAACATCGATTCTCTCAAGACACAGAGTGATATGTGTCCAAGTTTGGTTGAAACTGGTCCAGTGCTTTAGGATGAGATGTGAAATACCGGGTGATTATTATTAAAGTTAAACTTTCAAAACGCTCTAGAAGCAACGCCACTGGTCACAATGAAGTGAAATTGCAATGGAATATTATTGGAGAAGGGGGAAAATGTATGGCAGAAGAAAAAAATAGTGTGAAAATTGATCAACAGATGGCGCTGTATGTGTTAAAAGACGTAGATGAAAACATGTCATGCGCACGACCCACTGAAGTTGGTATAAACAAGGCAGGTACACGGCTTTTCCTTCTTCTGTTGTGCCAGCATTTCCTGGATCTCCACACCCACCCGCTTTTACAAAGTGAGTGCCTTGCGCCCCACCTTGCCTCCCGTATCTGCCTTCCTTTCCCCACACGGCTCCTGAATGACCTCATCGCCTTCCCTCACCTCCTCCTTTTCCACCAACATCTCCGTATCCCTTACACTGTCCGCAGACTTAATCCCCACCCCTCCACCCCTGCCCATTGCTGCGCCTCTGTCGCTGTATCCCTCCCTCTTTCCTCCTCCATCTTCTTCATCAGGGCAATTTCCTGCACCTCCCCCTCCCGGACGTTGAACTTCATCATGACATCTACCCTTCTTTCCAACTGTATCCTGGCCTTGTTCCCCCCATCCCCAGCGCCCCCTTTTTCCTCTCCCCTCCTTCTCTCAGAGTGGATTTTTCTCCTTCCCTCCCTGAGTCCCTGCATCCCCTCCTCAATTGCTTCCCTCCCAGATCCTTCTTTTCGTGCCCCTGGCAGATCCTCTCTGTTTGCTCATCGTCATCAGCGTACTACGTCAGTGTTGTGTTTGGTGCTGTTCTCCTGTGCGTCATGAGCTGTGATTTTAATTGTGTGCTGGACTTGCACATAGTGTTATTGTCAGTGATTGTTATGTGCTACGCCATCCGTTGATAATTTTATGGTCCAGTGTGTGGTTCTGTTTTGTGTGCGCTCATTTTTCACTGTTTTTATCTCCTTTACAGAGTGGCCCCCCTTTTTTTGTCTGTTCTCTTCCGTGATATTCCCCTTTTTTATATCTATGTATCCCATATTCTCTCCTTTATGTTATTTTAAATGTCTTCTATTGTATGATTAATGTCTTTCGACCGAAGAGCAGCGCATATGCTGTTGCCAGCCCGCCCCAGATGGTGCATTGAAATTCAATAAAGAAAAAAACAAAAAAAAACGGCTTTTCCTCCTTTCGCGTCTGCGACATTCGCCATGACTGTCTCAATACATGATCGCTCTCTGCTTTTAAAGCTGTATTACAAGAATGATGACTGTGCACAAGTCGCTGTGCAGAAGTATGGACACTGAAGGGTTTGAAAAAAGGCGTTGGCCTGATGACAGCCCTGAGTATGGAGAAAATGATTCAGAAATTCGCCGGCCGGATTGGCCGAGCGGTTCTAGGCGCTTCAGTCTGGAACCGCGTGACCGCTACGGTCGCAGATTCGAATCCTGCCTCGGGCATGGATGTGTGTGATGTCCTTAGGTTAGTTAGGTTTAAGTAGTTCTAAGTTCTAGGGGACTGATGACCACAGCTGTTAAGTCCCATAGTGCTCAAAGCCATTTGAACCATTTTTCAGAAATTCGAAAACATGGGTTCTTTTGGTGTGCTACCTGGTAGAGGGAGGAAACGAATTGATTCGACGTCAGTGGATGCAGTGGCCCCAGCAATGCAGGAGGAGACGAGTGGTGGTGTGAAAACGTGTAGTGCATGGAGAATGGCCGAACATTGGACATACCTTTGAGCACGGTGCGTAAAACCATACGAAACATCCTTCTTTGCTATCCATTCAAAATTACCCATGTGCACGAGTTGCTTCCTGTTGACCTGCCAGCAAGAGAAACCTTTGCTTTAGAATTTCTTGCTTTCATGGAAGTGGACAATGATTGGCCGTGGAAGTTTTGTGGACAGACGAAGCCCACTTCCATCTGACAGCATATGTCAAAATATCAAAACGCAGAATTGTCGAACATGTGCAACGGAAAATCTGTAAGCAAATCAACCAGTAACACTTCATCCTGAAAAGGTCACTGTGTGGTGTGGGTTTACAGCATCATTTATCATAGGGCCACATTTTTTCGCAGAGAGAGGTGCTTCCGGTCCTGTTACCTGTACCGTCGCTGGTAAGTGTTATGAGTGTCTTCTACACAACCACGTCGTTCCAGCTCTCCAACATTTCGCAAATGTTAGAATTATCAGCCGCCATTTCCCTACAGCCTGGCCGTCCCGATCACCTGATCCTAATCCGTGTGACTTCTGGCTGTGGGTCTATCTCAAAGATGTTGTGTTCAGTGTTCCGATTGCAAACGTAGCTGCACTGATGGTACGCATTGCGCAACACATTCTGAACGTGACTCCGGGAACACTTCGATCAGTTGTGGAACATGCTGTTTCTCGATTTCAACCTGTTGCAGAAAAATGTGGCCAGCATAATGAACATCGTTATTGTTAATAACCCGATTTGATTTTGATTGACGCTTTTTATGCGGTTTTTGGCCTCAGGATAGTTAACAACCGATGTGATTGATGCTTTATGCGGTTTTCGTCCTCAGGACAATTAAAAAACGATGTAATTGATGCTTTTTATGCGGGTTTTGGCCTAAGGACAATTAAAAATCGATTTTTCTCATCCGATGTGTTGTGACCTTGCCATGGTAAATGGCCTCAAGTAACTATCTGTACCACACCTGTGCACTCATGCATACTGAGTAGTACAGTTTGTTTAACGTCAAACGTACACATTAGGCATTGTTGTATGATGCATTTGTCATTTGTAGTCGACCACCATTAAATTATGATGTTTACAGCTCCATCTATTGCTATATTTTGTAACTATTTATTTTTCTTCTACGATACGATTTCCCCCTTCTCCGATAGTTTTCCATTGCAGTTTGACTTCATTACGACCAGTGACGTTATTTCTACAGCGATCTGAAAGTTTAATTATAATCACCCTGTATACATACATCCATACACACACTGATAAACCAGAGTATCGTATTAACTTCTGTACATGAGCAGTGAGACAAGGCACTCCAGATGTATCATGTATCTTGGTTAGTGATGAATCCACATCTACCAGTCATCGCCAGGTAAACCGCCGGAACATGACCAGTACTGGCTTGTTGACAATCCCCATTGGCTTCGTCAGGTGGAACGTCATCGTCGATGGAGTCTAAACGTGTGGTGTGGAATGGTGAACCATCAGCTCATAGGATCGCCTTTCAGAGGTAGAAAACTAAACAAGCACAAGTATCACAGCCTCCTAACCGACCGTCTTCCATGGAGACTAGAAGACGTTCCTCTGGAGACTTGGAGAAACCTGTGGTACCAACATGACGGCTGTCTAGCCCAAAGTACACGAGGTACTATGGTACGTCTTTACGTATTGTTTTCAAATTTTAGGACTGGACGCAGTGGAGCTGAACTTTGGCCTGTCCAATCCCCCGATTAGACTTCTGTGTGTGGGAAAAGCTGAAAGACGCTATCTACAAGGACATAGCAACTACATCCGCCGATATGCAACGTTGTATTACTGCAGCTTGCCGGGACATCCCCGCTGAAATGCTAGCACTTGTGCAGTAGTCGTTCCATACCAGACTGGAAGTGTGTATTTACACTGCCGGTGGTCATTCTGAATACAACCAGTAATGCGCAGTTGTCTCGTTACAGATCATAATCCACATAACTAGCATATGCACTTGTGTTGTTCTTTAGTGTGTCCTACCACAGGTACTGTACAAGTGTCGGTGTGGAAACTTTTCAAAATACGATACCTTGTAAACGACTACCACTATAATCATGCAAGAAACACCACTGAAATGGTAATTTATCCACCTTTTAGTTTTTTAATATCTATACGTATGGTGCCATGTGAAAAGCGTATGTCTGCACAAAAAGTACACTGTATAAGTATTATTACAATCTGTTTATTGGCTAACAATACGAGCCCCTGACTATCAACCCAATCTGTGAAAACCGCACATGAATACAACTTTCCATTCCCGCTATATTTGCGGTGTAAGTTTCACGTGATTCACTCTATACATGCTGCATGAAAAGAGAAGGTTTTTAGCAGAAATGTCGAAAAGTTTATGGCCGATTTACTTCAAATTTCTATATGAGACCCTAATAAACGTTCGAATGGTTATAGGTTACATATTTTTAAATATATAGGGTATATAACTATACATACAACATGTAAAAGGAGAACGTCGTTAATAAAAATCGCGAAACGTTCTTCATGAAATTATGTCAATGTATATATCTACTATGCAAAAGGCAAAACAATTGTTCGTCAGGATAGAAGTCAGGAGCGGAGGGCGTTGTAAAATGACAATTAATTGAGTGGAATGGACCCAGTTTATTCTTGTAACGATGGTACAGTGGTGCCTACGTAGGGCTGAGCAGCCCCAAGAGGGGTTGCCGTCTGCTCATCAGAGAGGCAGAGGCTAGAGGAGCGACTACTCGAGGCCGAGGTCAGAAGCTAAGGTGCGCGGAGCTGTTTCTAAGCCGCCCTCGCTGCTCCCGGCCGCGTCCCCACGTGATCACACGATTAGTCTCTGATTGGAGGATTGATTCCGCCAACGCGCCTTGCCAGTAGCGTACCCCCGTCAGCGCAACCAACCCGTGGGACTTGAGTCTGACCGAGGAGCACGTGGCAGGAATGTGCCGACCATGGTCTTCCGGCCAGCACCTTCCACCACAGTATGCCCAAGCCGGCTATGGCCGAACATTATGCATGGAAAATTTTATTTAATAAAACTTTGTCGGCAATGATCCCTCTTGGGGGGTCTCCTCCCTGCACACAATTCTCCAAAAGTTCTTGACCGATTTGCTTCAAATATTTACACGTATTTACACGATACTCCAGTTAGCTAACATTTGGTTTAAGAGTCGTGAAAGAAGTATGTATACGTGGAAGAGGCCTGGAGACACTGGGTGTTTCAGGGAGATTATATAATGCTAAGACAGTGATTTAGGAACCAGATTTTAAATTGTGAGACATATGTTGACTCTGACCACATTTTTTTTTGGCTATAAACTGTAGATTAAAACTGCAAAAACTGAAAAAAGGTAGGAATTTACGGAGATGAAACCTAGATAAACTGAAAGAACCAGTGGATGTAGAGAATTTTAAAGAGCGCATTAGGGAACGATTGACAAGAACGGGAGAAATAAATACAATAGAAGAAGAATAGGTAGCTTTGAGAGATGAAATAGAGAAGACAGCAGAGGATCAGGTAGATAAACAGACAAGGGCTAGTACAAGTCCTTGGGTAACAGAAGAGATATTGAATTTGGTTGATGAAAGGAGAAAATATAAAAATGCTGTAAATGAAGCGGGCAAAAGGGAATATAAACGACTCAAAAATGAGATCGACAGGAAGTGGCTAAGCAGGGATGGCTAGAGGACAAATGTAGGGACGAGGAAGCATACATCACTAGGGGTACGATAGAAACTGCCTGCTGGAAAACCAAAGAGGCCTCTGGAGGAAGGAGAATCACCTGTATTAATAGCAAGAGCTCAGATGGAAAACCAGTTCTAAGCAGAGAAGGGAAAGCAGAATGGTGGAAGGGGTATATAGAGGGTCTATACAAGGGCGATGTACTTGAGAGCAATGTTACGGAAATTGAAGAGAACGTAGATGAAGATGAAATAGGAGATATGATACTGCGTGAAGAATTTGACAGGGCACTGAAAGACCTAAGCCGAAGCCGGCCGGAGTGGCCGAGCGGTTCTAGGCGATACAGTCATTTCAGGATTTAAGCTAGCTTCCTACTTCTGCAGAGTAGATATGGATGGAGGAGGAGTTGCCACATTTATTAAAAACTGCCATAAATTCAAGAACATTGACATTAACAAATTCTGTTTAGAGCAGCATCTAAAAGCATGTGCAGCAGAAGTAGAGTTCCACAACAGATCTTATATAATAGTAACTATTTACCGAGCACCTGCAGGAAATTATAATCTATTCATAAATAATCTAGAAGCTCTTTTGGGTTATTTAACAGGAAGAAACAAAGAAATTTTAATTGCTGGTGACTTTAATACAGATTTCCTAATGCAATCTTCCAGGAAACATTTACTGCAGTTAGTAATGTTGTCTTTCAATCTAACTCACACTGTAAACTTTCCAACTAGGATCACTAAATCCTAAAGGACAGCCATTCATTACATTTTTATAGACAAATCAAAGGAACAAAATCATGTCATAAAACCTGTTATAAATGGACTATCAGATCATGACATGCAGCTCCTTGTTTTAGAAGTAAATTCTAAGCAGATTATCAAGACTGCTAAATCTGAGTACAGGAGAGTAGTCAATCAACCAAAAATTGAGTGTTTTAGAAAACTGCTCAAAGATATGAACTGGAAAGATGTTTATAGTGCTCATGACATGAATGAAAAATATAACACATTCATGAACAATGTCAGTACCATGATTGAAACTGTTTTACTCTAAAAGTTACTCAAATTAAACAGAATGCCTACAATTAAACCATGGATTACACAAGGAATAAAGATTTCCTGTAAGACAAAAAGGAAAATGTATCTGTCGACCAAGAATAGCTCCAATGCTGATGATTTAGCTGAATACAAGGAATACTGTAAAATATTAAAAAAAGTAATTCAGACATCTAAACAAATGCACTACGAGAAGAAGATAGCAATGTCAGGGAACAAAATAAAAACAATATGGGATATAGTGAAAGAGGAGACTGGTAGAACCAGAAAGGAACAGGAGCAAATAGCACTAAGGGTAGATGACACATTAGTAACCAATGGGCATAGTGTGGCAAATCTATTTAACATGTACTTTATATCCATTACTGATTGAATGGGATTGTCAGGATCAGTAAATAATGCCCTTTAATATCTGAATCTAGCCTTTACAAATAGCTTCAGGTATATGAATATGTCACTCACTTCACAAAAGAAATAACTTCCATAATAAAATCTTTAAAAACAAAGCATTCTAGTGATTACGGTGAAATATCAACAAAGTTAACTAAGGCATGTTCTTGTGAATTTAGTACAATTCTGAGTTACTTGTGTAACCAGTCAATTATAACTGGGACATTTCCTGACTGGCTAAAATTAGCAGATGTTAAGCCTCTATTCAAGAAAGGGGATAAAGAGGTACCATCAAACTACAGACCTATTTCACTTTTGCCAGCATTCTCAAAAATTTTAGAAAATGTAATGTACAGGGAGCTTCTCAACCATCTGACCACAAATAACATATTATCAAGAACACAGTTTGGATTTCTGAAGGGTTCTGATATCGAGAAGGCTATTTACACCTACAGTGAAAACGTACTTAATTCATTAAATAACAAGTTACAAGCAGCAGGTATTTTCTGTGATTTGTCAAAAGCTTTCGATTGTGTGAACCACAACATCCTTTTAAATAAATTAGAATTCTATGGTGTCACGGGCAGTGCTGCAAAATGGTTCAAGTCATACCTCGCTAACAGGAAACAGTGGATGTCAGTGCAAGGGACTAGTGAATTAAGTCATCATTCATCATCAGAATGGGAAGCAATTACATGTGGTGTCTCACAAGGATCCATCTTAGGCCCATTGCTTTTTCTTGTGTACATTAATGATCTCTCATCAGTTACACTGCCAGAAGCAGAGTTCGTTTTGTTTGCAGATGACACAAGTATTGCAATAAATAGTATGTCGAGTGTAGTTCTAGAAAGATCTGCTAATGATATTTTCATGGATATTAATAAATGGTTTAAAGCCAACTCACTGACATTAAACCTCGAAAAGACTCACCATATGCAATTCAGAACCTGTAAGAGGTTTCCATCCAGCATATGCATAAAGTATGAAGAAGGGCAGATAGTAGAGGTTGACAGTCTTAAATTCCTGGTATTACAACTTGATAATAAATTCAGTTGGGAGGAGCACACCACAGAACTGCAGAAAACGCCTTAACAAATCTGTATTTGCAATTCGAGTGTTAGCAGACAACGCGACATAAAAATGAAAAAGCTTGCATACTTTGCCTACTTTCATTCCATAATGTCATATGGTACAATATTTTGGGGTAACTCTTCAAGTCAAACAAAAGTTTTCAGAGTCCAAAAGCGGGTAGTACGTATTATTTGTGGAGTTAATTCACGGACGTCCTGTAGAAACCTCTTCAAAGAACTGGGTATACTAACTACTGCCTCTCAGTATATTTACTCCTTAATGAAATTTGTCCTAAATAATATATCTCTTTTTCCAACAAACAGCTCAGTTCATACATACAATACCAGGAACAAAAATGATTTGCACAAGGACTTAAAAGCACTTACTTTAGCTCAAAAAGGGGTCCACTACTCAGGAACACTCATCTTTAATAATTTGCCAGCAAACATAAAAAATTAAGTTACAAATAAAGATCAGTTTAAAAGGAGCCTGAAAGACGTACTAGTGACCAACTCTTTCTACTCCATTGACGAATTTTTTAATAGAAACAAATGATGTGTTGTACATATATTCATACTATTCTACCCCAGTGACGAATTTTTTAATAGAAACAAATGATGTATTGTATATATATATTCATACTATTAGTATTATTATTTCAGCTTTTTATTAAAAAGAAGACATGTTCCACATCCACGAGGATCTCCTCAGCACGGCTCTATGGAACGAAAAACTAATCTAATCTAATCTACCGCGCGATCGTTACGTTCGCAGGTTCGAATCCTGCCTCGGACATGGATGTGTGTGATATCCTTCGGTTAGTTAGGTTTAAGTAGTTCTAAGTTCTAGGGGACTGATGACCTCAGAAGTTAAGTCCCATAGTGCTCCAAGCCATTCGAGCCATTTGAACCTAAGCCGAAACAAGACCCCGAAAGCAGGCAACGTTTCATAAGAACTACTGATGGCCTTGGGAGAGCCAGTCATCACAAAATACTTTCATTTGGTGAGCAAGTTGTATGAGTCAGGCGAAATACCCTCAGACTTCAAGAAGAACATAACAATGCCAATGCCAAAGAAAGCAAGTGTTGGCAGGTATGCAAACTTACGAACTATCGGTTTAATAAGTCACGGCTGCGAAATACTAACACGAATTCTTTACAGAAGAATGGAAAAACTGGTAGAAACCGACCTTGGAGGAGATCAGTTTGGATTCCGTAGATATGTGGGAACACGCGAGGTAATAATTACCTTATGGCTTACCTTAGAAGATAGTTTATGTAAAGGCAAGCCTACGTTTCTAGCATTTTTAGACTTAGAGAAAGCATTTGACAATGTTGACTGGAATACACTCTTTCAAATTCTGAAGGAGGCAGGGATCAAATACAGGGAGCGAAAGGCTATTTACAATTTGTACAGAAACCATATGGCAGTTATCAGAGTCAAGGGTCATGAAAGTGAAGTAGCGGTCGGGAACGAAGTGAGACAGGGTGTAACAACAACAACGACGCTGTAGTATTGTGCATATAAGTAAATTTTTTTCCATCTGATTTTTCGATAAACTAGTGTAATTGATGTTCTGATTTCATTTCTTTTTTGTTTCATGCCATTGTGTTAAGAAAACTGTAAACAATTTTCAAAGTGAATATTAATGTTTATGTCAAATGTCAAGCAATATTGTAATAGAACTGAAATGTAACAAATGTTGAGACTGTTGTAAGATGTTTAAAATTGTAACTGTGCGTCTGGTCCATACCCAGGCAATGTGTTAGGATATGTAGAATGCAAAACCTCGAGTGAATACCCTGTCTGTAAGGGAGCGGTAAAAGGTGGATAGCAGGCGAGCGCGGGAAAATGCGCACGGGCACTGTACGGCACAACGGGCTCAGCAATAGTAGTTGGAGTTTGGCATTGGTCTGAGCAACACCTTCTGGAGCGAGGAGGCTCTCCTGGAAGACGTAGTTTCACTGAGCCTCGGGAATGCCGTTCCAAATCCCACACAGCATGGCAAAATTCCATAGGCACTAAATGGAAAAGTATTGCGACGCTAAGAAGAATTAAAGTGCCGATACGTCAAGAGCCATAGCTGTGGTTGTATGTGTGCTCTGTGCTTCGCCATCTCGCCGCTCGCCAACCGCCGCATCGATACAAGCAGGTTGAAACATTTAGTACTGTATTCGTATGGACTATAGAGTGAACTGTTCAATAATAACCTAAATTTTACCAGAACTTTTCCCTCATTTAATTATCCTCACAACTAACTTAGACAGTGTCCTTTCCAAATGTTGTGCAATCCGAGTATCCCGAAATGAAAAATTAAATTTTGTGTTAATAATAGTTACTTGCAGACCTAGTTATGTTAGAATGGTGTTTAAAGAGCTGTTATATTAACGAACCAGCAAATGAATAACGAAGGTCTAACGAAGTTGAAAGATAACTTTAATATTGATATAGTAATGAAGTTTAATTATTTCGAGACAGATATAAAGGTATTTAAATAAGAAGTAAATAAGATAAAAAGAGTAGTAACTCATATACTGGAAATCTTGAACGCATGATAATTTCAGTAATCAATTTTTTTAATATAGTGATGATAACAGTTTCAGGGTCCTTCCCCCCTTTTTATTCATTTGAATACTGATGTGCTCCACATTGGTTTGACCAGCAAAAGTTAAAGTCAATATATAAGTAAAAATTTATCAGTGTTTTATCTTTATCAAAATTGACATTTTGTGTGTGGCTCGAAAGTGCTATTTCTAGGGTAACCTATGCCCGATTTTAATCAGATCAATAGACAGTACGAAGCTTTGTAGTATACATTATAGTGTAGTGTTATGTATTCATGGTTTTTCCATATCAGTACAGAACGTGAAACTATCAGTTCAATAGATTTTTCTGGTTCTAAAATTTTACTATATTATGCAGTGTTACTACGTGTTGTTTTGCATGAATATACACCAACTTGTACAGGGAAGAAACTCAGTTAATGCCAATTAGGCTGGCGACCGTATTATTATTAAACTGTTAGCATCTTCAGTGTTGCGTTTGGTAATTATTGACGTGTAATTGCATTTTGAACTTACTTGACGGATAATTGTTATTACAGAGTGGGTGTAAGTCTGATTTGCCACCATTCAGGTACACGCGGTCAATATCTATACGAAAATCCTGTCTCGTAAGGTGAACCCCGCTCACTTACCATAGTACAGGCTTTAATGAGTATTGTGTGCCCCACGCGCACGTTACAAGGGTTGTAGCGTATTTCCGATGTTATTCAGTCTGTATATTGAGCAAGCAGTGAAGGAAAAAATTGAAGTAGCAATTAAAGTCCATGGAGAAGAAATAAAGCATTGAAGTTAGTTGATGCCATTGTAATTCTGTCAGAGACAAGACCTGGATGAGCAGTTGAACGGAGTGGACAGTGTCTTGAAAGGAGGATATAAGATGAACATCAACAAAAGCAAAACAAGGATAATGGAATGTAGTCGAATTAAATCAGGTGATGCTGAGGGAATTAGATTAGGAAATGAGACACGTGAAGGAGCCAATGAGTTTTGCTGTCTGGGAAGCAAAATAACTGAGGATGGTCGAAGTAGAAAGGATATAAAATGTAAACTAGCATTGGCAAGGAAAGTGTTTCTGAAGAAGAGAAATTTGTTAACATTGAGTACAGATTTAAGTGTCAGGAAGTCGTTTCTGAAAGTATTTGTATGGAGTGTAGCCATGTATGGAAGTGAAACATGGACGATAAATAGTTTGGACAAGAAGAGAATAGAAGCTTTCGAAATGTGGTGCTACAGAAGAATGCTGAAGATTAGATGGGTAGATCACATAACTAATGAGGAGGTATTGAATAGGATTGGGGAGAAGAGAAGTTTGTGGCACATCTTGACTACAAGAAGGGATAGGTTGGTAGGACACGTTCTGAGACATCAAGGCATAGACACCATACAGGGTGTTCATTTTAACTGAAGTCATTTAAGTATCTCGAAAACTGCACATCCGATCAAAAAAGTTATAATTCCAATTTGTATGTCTCGGAAAGGGAAAATAAATGATACCACAATCGTCCCGCCATCCCATCCCGTTTGTGGGTGACGGGGGTAAGTTCAAAATCTTCATTTTTATTGCATATTACTATTCTACGGCATAATCTACGTACTCTAGTATGAAGCATTTTCTTCATTCCACCACAGATAGTGCTGCAATCGGAGGAATAGAAATCGGTACACAATCGTAATTTACCACATGCTACTGAATGGATCTCTAATATACAATGGCACGTGGGCGACTCCACCTCCATGCTGCGAGGATAGGACAGGCCATTGTTTCATAAATTCCCATTGGAAACACCATTCTCAACGTTGTATTCCTCCTACATATCGAACAGAGGACTCTACGCACCATAGTGGCCGCGTAGCGAACTACGAAATATCATAACAGGTATTATACTGCGACTCTCGTATCGTCTAGATGTAGAACAGACAGTGGCTCTAAAGATTACAATACTTGCGCTCTGTTTATTGCCTGCACACCTACCTGTCATTTGCTAGTAGATGATGAATATTACAATCACAGAAGAAAACACCGAAATGCTCCTGATTTACGGAGAGTGCAGGAGAAATGTAGAGAGTGCTGTTGCCTTGTATGCAGAGCGTTTCGCAGAGGAAGCACGCTCTCGTTCGTTGTTTTACAACGTTGTGAACGATTTTATGTCTGATGGCTGCTCACAGATCGCAAAAGGAGACGATGCAAACGTGTTACAGGAGAAGCTGATGAAATAGCTGTACTAGTGGCACTGCACCACAACCCACTGATAAGCTCTCGGCAATTACACCCGGGTGCCGGTATGTCTGTAAGTAGTATTGTCACAATACTGCATCGCCATAAGTGCCATCAATACCATGTGTCACTGAATCAAGAACTTCATGGGGCCGATCTCCATAATCGGGTAGCGTTTGTGAATGGGCACATCAATAAATATAAATGGCTCCCACGTTCTTTGCCGAGGTACTACTTTCCGATGTGTCTACATTCACAAACAATGGTAGCATTAACCGGCATCAGATGCATTACTAGAGTGTACATAATCCCCACCGGTTACGGCACGTTGACCATCAACGTCCTTGGCTGGTTACTGTATAGTAAGGCATCATGGGGATCAAACTCATTGGTCTGTATTTTATCGATGGCACGTTAAATGGACGCAAATATCGAATGTTTTTGGAAGAGGAATAACCAGTACAGGATGTTGCCCTGGACGTTCGACATCGAATGTGGTTTCAGCATGACGGTTGCCCATAGCATCACGCAATTGAAGCATAGGAGGTATTAGACCGTGTTTACGCTGATCGGTGGATCGGCAGAGAGGGCCCTATTAGTAGGCCCGCTAGGTCACGGGATTTGAAGTCTCCGTATCTCTTTCTGCGGGGATATTTAAAAGACAAGGTGTACCAGCAACTGCCAACAAGCCGTGAAGACATGGTCGGCTGCATCAGAAACGCCTGTGCTGACATTGCAGGACGCGTGGTTCCGCCCTGTGTACGGTTATTTGTAAAGCGGATCAGCAAATGTACCGAAGTTGACGGTACTACGTTTGGACAATTACTCTAATAGGAAAATTACAGTAGCGTTCCCCACGATCCACGGCCACAATGATGCGTCGGGTAGTCCCCTGTTCGATATGGCGGAGGAATAAAACGTTGCGAAAAGAATTTCCAATTAGAAGTTATGAAATACTGGCCTGTCCTACCCTCGCGACATGGAGGTGGGATCCTACGTGCCATTGGATATTCAAGGGTCAAAGAGTAGCATGTCGAAAATTTTACGACTGTGTACCCATTTATAATAAAAAATGGTTCAAATGGGTCTGAGCACTATGGGACTTAACATATGCGGTCATCAGTCCTCTAGAACTTGGAACTACTTAAACCTAACTAACCTAAAGACATCACATACATCCATGCCCGAGGCAGGATTCGGAGCTGCGACCGTAGCGGTCGCGCGGTTCCAGACTGAAGTGCCTAGAATCGCTGGGCCACAGCGATCGACCATTTCTATTCCTCCGATTACTGCGCCATACGTGGCGAAACGAAGAAAATGCGTCAGACAAAACGTACGTAGATTTTTTCGTAGAATCGTAATCTGGAATAAAAAACGGGAGTTCCCACTGAGGATTTCGAAGTTGCTGCCCGCCACCACGCACGGAGAAGTGCGGAGAGGGGATGTCCCTCCCCACTCGAGACAAATACCAAATATAACTTTTTCTGATCCGATGTGTAGTTTTCGAGATATTTCAATGTTTTCAGTTAAAATAGAAACCCAGTATATACTTAATATACACGATATATGAATTTATACTGCTACATAAAGACATGAAAACTCTCAGAAACTTCTTGATCGATTTACTTTAAATATTTACTTAATGCTCTACAGGGGAAAAGATGTTGCAAGAAACTTAGAATATTTCTTGACTGTTTTACTTCACATTTTCACATGATGTTCTACGAGTGTCACTCCAAAAGAAATGCACACTATTTTTGTAAAAATACAGTTTTCATTCTGCACGTTTGAAAGTCTTACAGTGTGTAGATACATCCTTCCCGCTTCTTTTCAAACTTGGTTCAACCTGTTCCCGTGAGTGGCGCCGTCACAGCATGTCTTCAAGATGGCTGCTACACTTGAGGTACGTCAGAAGCAACGTGCAGTCATGGAATTCCTGTGCTGTGAAAACGAGACAGTGGGAAACATCCACAAGAGGTTGAAAAAGGTGTATGGAGATGCTGCTGTCGATCGCCGTACAGTTAGTCGGTGGGCAAGCAGGTTACGTGATGAAAGCGGGCACGGCAATATTGAGGATTGTCCTCGCAGCGGCAGGCCTCGTACTGCACACACTCCAGACAATGTGCAGAGAGTTAACGAACTGATGACTGCTGACAGACGCATCACAGTGAACGAATTGTTACACTACGTTGGGATAGGGGAAGGAAGTGTTTGCAGAATACTGAAAGTGTTGACGTTAAAAAAGGTTTGTGCAGGGTGGGTTCCCAGAATGTTGACAGTGGCTCACAAAGAAACAAGAAAAACGGTATGCAGCGAACTTTTCGAACAGTACGAGAATTATGGAGACGAATTTCTTGGAAGAATTGTGACAGGTGATGAAATATGGCTCCATCATTTTTCACCAGAGACGAAAAGGCAATCAATGGAGTGGCATCATGCAAATTCACCAAAGAAAAAAAAAATTCAAAACCACACCTTCTGCTGGAAAAGTTATGGCTACGGTGTTTTTCGATTCCGAAGGACTATTGCTTACGGACATCATGCCAAATGGAACCACCATAAATTCTGATGCATATGTGACGACACTGAAGAAACTTCAAGCTCGACTGAGTCGTGTTCGACCACATCGGCAAAAGCAGGATGTTTTGCTGTTGCACGACAACGCACGGCCACATGTCAGTCAAAAAACCATGGAAGCGATCACAAAACTCGGATGGACAACAATGAAACACCCGCCTTACAGTCCTAACCTGGCTCCATGTGACTATCATCTCTTTGGTAAACTGGAAGACTCTCTTCGCGGAACAAGGTTTGATGATGATGACTCCCTTGTGCACGCTGCCAAACAGTGGCTCCAACAGGTTGGTCCAGAATTTTACCATGCGGGTATACCGGCGCTGGTTCCAAGATGGCGTAAGGCAGTTGAGAGGGATGGAAATTATGTGGAGAAATGAAAATATTGTTCCTAAAGGATGTATCTACGCACTGTAAGACTTTCAAACATGTAGAATAAAAGATGGATTTAAAAAAAATAGTGTGCATTTCTTTTGGAATGACCCTCGTAATAAACATCTGGATGGACACTCATTACATATTTTTAAATACACTCCTGGAAATGGAAAAAAGAACACATTGACACCGGTGTGTCAGACCCACCATACTTGCTCCGGACACTGCGAGAGGGCTGTACAAGCAATGATCACACGCACGGCACAGCGGACACACCAGGAACCGCGGTGTTGGCCGTCGAATGGCGCTAGCTGCGCAGCATTTGTGCACCGCCGCCGTCAGTGTCAGCCAGTTTGCCGTGGCATACGTAGCTCCATCGCAGTCTTTAACACTGGTAGCATGCCGCGACAGCGTGGACGTGAACAGTATGTGCAGTTGACGGACTTTGAGCGAGGGCGTATAGTGGGCATGCGGGAGGCCGGGTGGACGTACCGCCGAATTGCTCAACACGTGGGGCGTGAGGTCTCCACAGTACATCGACGTTGTCGCCAGTGGTCGGCGGAAGGTGCACGTGCCCGTCGACCTGGGACCGGACCGCAGCGACGCACGGATGCACGCCAAGACCGTAGGATCCTACGCAGTGCCGTAGGGGACCGCACCGCCACTTCCCAGCAAATTAGGGACACTGTTGCTCCTGGGGTATCGGCGAGGACCATTCGCAACCGTCTCCATGAAGCTGGGCTACGGTCCCGCACTCCGTTAGGCCGTCTTCCGCTCACGCCCCAACATCGTGCAGCCCGCCTCCAGTGGTGTCGCGACAGGCGTGAATGGAGGGACGAATGGAGACGTGTCGTCTTCAGCGATGAGAGTCGCTTCTGCCTTGGTGCCAATGATGGTCGTATGCGTGTTTGGCGCCGTGCAAGTGAGTGCCACAATCAGGACTGCATACGACCGAGGCACACAGGGCCAACACCCGGCATCATGGTGTGGGGAGCGATCTCCTACACTGGCCGTACACCACTGGTGATCGTCGAGGGGACACTGAATAGTGCACGGTACATCCAAACCGTCATCGAACCCATCGTTCTACCATTCCTAGACCGGCAAGGGACCTTGCTGTTCCAACAGGACAATGCACGTCCGCATGTATCCCGTGCCACCCAACGTGCTCTAGAAGGTGTAAGTCAACTACCCGGGCCAGCAAGATCTCCGGATCTGTCCCCCATTGAGCATGTTTGGGACTGGATGAAGCGTCGTCTCACGCGGTCTGCACGTCCAGCACGAACGCTGGTCCAACTGAGGCGCCAGGTGGAAATGGCATGGCAAGCCGTTCCACAGGACTACATCCAGCATCTCTACGATCGTCTCCATGGGAGAATAGCAGCCTGCATTGCTGCGAAAGGTGGATATACACTGTACTAGTGCCGACATTGTGCATGCTCTGTTGCCTGTGTCTATGTGCCTGTGGTTCTGTCAGTGTGATCATGTGATGTATCTGACCCCAGGAATGTGTCAATAAAGTTTCCCCTTCCTGGGACAATGAATTCACGGTGTTCTTATTTCAATTTCCAGGAGTGTATTTATAACATATATATGTGTATATATATATATATATATATATATATATATATATATATATATATATGTGTGTGTGTGTGTGTGTGTGTGTGTGTGTGTGTGTGTGTGTGTTTAAAAGATAGGTATCCTATATCTGTCTGAATGTTTATTAGAGTATAGCGAAAAATCTGGAACAAATCGGCCAGGTACTTTTCGAGATTTTTCATACTGTAAGTATGAAGATATGTAATTGATTAACGTTGTTAGTAAAAATCTCGAAAAGTACTTGGCCGATTTGTTCCAGATTTTTCGCGATACTCTAATAAACATTCAGACGGGTATAGCGTACGTATCTTTTAAACAAATATGTATATATAATACATACAAGTGAACGTTATTAGCAAAAATCTTGAAAAGCTGCTGGCCAACATATTTCAAATTTTTACACAGTCCTGTAAAACATGGTCTGATCGACATAGGCTGCTTATTTTTCAATATATGAGACAAAAAACACACACATACTAGCATACACACATTATAGCAATTTAGTTCACATTTTTACTGGATACTCCCATATACTTTGGGATTGACACTGGCTACAAATTTTTTTGATTTATGTTGTAGATAAATCATAAATGTATATATAATACATAAAGGCAGAAGTGTCATGAACAAACACAGAGTTTGTCAATTTAGACTAAAGATTCATAAATGAAAAGGTAATCACATACATTTACAGAGTGTACTCGTAAAGGATAATTATACAACTGCTCAAGTGTTTGTGATTTTCCTTTTTTTAAAGAGATTTTCAATTACATTTTCTTAACGATTTGTAGTATTTGGCGCAACAATACTTTAAAATGCGACGAAACAGGTTCGTGACATCCGCCTAGTACAAATTACTTCAATTTTACTACTATTTTATGAGGCACACTGAGCACCACCATTTTAAATGTGATATTCAGAGTAATAAACCAATTTTTTCTTTAAAATGCTGATGCTGCATAATGAGCGTGATAGTAATTCAAAAGATTATTTCAATGCCGGTGAAACATATCTAACGCTATGTTTCAATCTATCGCCTAAAAAAATTTATGTTATACTATTAGCATAGGAGAATGTAAAAGAGAATTAGTTCATGCTAAATGGATGCTTATCGTCTACAAATTTTGCTAAACACCAATCTACAGAAACACAGAGTAGGAATGGTAATCGCAAAAATCTGAAAAGCACATGAAAATGTTTTTATTAAATTTGTATTGCAATGGTCAATAATGGTGATACGTATAATTATTACTGATGTTTCGTGAAAATCAACTTATTTTGATCATGGAATATAATGTTTGAAATTTCTTATGTTAAAGTGTTTTTGTCAGTAGCTATGCGATTTACAATTCACCGATATTTTACGAAACAAAATATGTTCTTTCAAGATGAAAAGAGTTATAGAGACTTCAATGTTACGAACGATCTAATGTAATTGTCTGTATCATATATGTATAGTTCTCATTTTTATTGTAGCGCAGTGTTGTTTGAAACATGTTGTAGTTTAGAGATAAGTAGGTATAGTTACGTTGTGTGAATTTTTCAACAAATGTAAAGGCAAATTTTATTTTGGATGAATGAACAATAATCAATTAAAATAAACCACAAATGTGGTCACCAAGAGACTTTATATGATCTGTGATTGATTTTAGAACGGTAAATTCGTGTTATTTCTCAAGAGATGGTTATCTATCACCTGATATTTCTTTATCTTTCAAATATAGTAACGCCCTATTTAAAATATTCAATGGGGAGCGACAGAGTGAAACTTTAAGTGTGAATGAGTGAGAACTTTAGAACTAACTAGGGATGATTTACATAATATATGTGGTTGGAAACACTGAACACACCGTTACAAACCAAAAAAATGGTAAACAAAATCTATGTGCCCCCAAGCACACACATCCAGTCTCTATACAAATTTTCTTGTTTCCATAACATTCAGAGAGTTTGTCCCTAATTGAACAATCTCAAAATCTGAAATACGGCAAATGTCGAGTCACGATTATTCCTGACAGTATAGATTTATACATCAGAATATGTCAATTAGAGTGTGATATTCTGCCCCAGAGCTATGAACTTATACGAAATTGAGATAAATGAGATGCAATCTCGGTTGGTAGATTGTCAGTTTGAGTTACGCAACTGAGTGTAATGATTCATTTATATCACTTCAAGTTTCAAATAATACTTCACAACTCGCAGCCGTCTCACGCTTCGATATTTCTACGGATAAAATGGTGAGATCAAACCAACAGCAGTTAGGGCGTAGGAAACGTACTGGATGGCCTATGATCACTAAGCTTCTCTTATTCTAGTTTAGAATCCACATTCAGACTTCCATTTGCTAATGACCTTATTTAAACTACAGTCTGTTCGATGCATTTTCATCAGATCCATCTCTGAGTTGTGCATTATATGTAATTAGTTGCTTCCATTGTTTTCACCGCCAGTCACAGGTGCCCATATAAGTTTATAGTCAGATAGCATTTATCAGTGTTTAATTTACTTTGAAGTCGGATTTCATTTCGAGAATCTTTAACGTTTCAATGTTAGATTGCGTATCAGCACCCATTAATTCTAATTTAAGGTAAAATTGCGTATCAGATGCCCCAAACCTTATTCCAAGCACATTTGAACACTTTGATAGTAATATTTTATGGAATTATGTTCTTCAGTTCACGTAATTAATAATATTATATTTTATATCAGTTTAAAACCAATCTGCGCATTCATTTACAAACGAACCCCCCTGCAGCGAAGTTAATGCCGTATTACCACCATACAGTATTGTTCACTGTTGCGTTCTCAGAAGGGCTGGACTGGCAGTGCGGCACCATCTATCCAGAACAAAGACCCCCTGCCGTCTCGAAGCCCCTTTGACGACCGCCCACATAGCGTCTGAAAGCGACTGCATGTTACCCAGGTGCATACCTGGGGGCATGGCCCAGCGGGTGTCATTCCGATCATAGGGACACTGCCCAATTCACGCCACACTATAGAGTCGAGGGAACTAAAACATTGTCCTTGTGTACACACGGATTGTGAGGATGTTAACTGCAAGAAAAAGTTATGAAGAGAAATTACTGAAGAAACATTATCCCTGAACTTCGTACAACCTGTCGATGGTCTTCTTCGACTGCTGCTCCCAGATGAGGTATTAAAAGATAGCCAGTGTCGTCTTTCGACTGCTGCTCCGATCGGATACTAGATGGCAACTGCTTGCATAATCTGCAAAAACAAATCCCTGAGCTACAGCCAGTAGGTGAAGTTGGTTCCATTGATAGATATGGCAAAGTCTGAATAGAATGGAAACTGTCGAAAGGAGTGCAAATCAGAAACATTTATAATAAATGCCTGAAAGACAGACTTTGAAAGCCCCGCAGAAGCAAAAACATTTCAGGAAAAAGATGAATGAAGGGTGAAAGGTGCGAGACTTACATGTTTTTGTAGAGTTTCTGCATAGATCCAAAGGCCTCGAATTTTATCATGATCGGATGTATTTTTCTGGGAGGCGACGGTTACTGCTCTATTTCTCTCTCCATTTGCTTGCAGTGTCTGCAACAATGAGTGAGATAAGGCATGCGTAAATTAAAACAAGTCACTACTACGTGAAAGATGTAAGGCTGTTAGTGGTAACCGATATACCAGGCATATTTTTTTTTGTTGTGCCCATGTCCTTGAAGAAAAGCACTGAAAGATGTTGCTGGAGATGATGGCACAATATCAATAACTTGTTGCTGAGTCATCAAATGGTGCAGGGTCAGTGCGCACATGCACAGCCGCAGAATTTATCTCACGTGAAACGTCTAGTCAACAACTTCCAATCAGTTTCAGACATGTTCCCTCCTGTTCCAACAGGAAAAAAGGTGATATGTCTTGTCTTGTCGACATAAGTCTCATATTTCATTTCCACATTTCAAGGAACCTAATCTCGAAGGCAAGCTTGCTTCAGAATACGCCGTCGTCATATTTCGCTCGTACATTTCAAGCTACAGGAAACAAATGAGCAGATTCAAGGAACTCAAAGGCACGTTTGCCTTTCTGCACTTCTGTGCTGCATAGTCACGTAGCCTAATTTTGTGGTGAAAAATAATTAACTACCACTATCGTCGGTGGATCACGATAGCAAACATCATTCAACTATCCCCACAGAAAGAAATCCGGGGACGTCAGATCCGGTGAACGTGCGGGCCATGGTATGGTGCTTCGACGACCAATCCACCTGTCATGAAATATGCTATTCAGTACCACTTCAACCGCACGCGAGCTATGTGTCGGACATCCATCATGTTGGAAGTACATCGCCATTCTGTCATACAGTGAAACATCTAGTAGTAACATCGGTAGAACATTCCGCAGGAAATTAGCATACATTGCACCATTTAGATTTCCATCGATAAAATGGGGGCCAATCATCCTTCGTCCCATAATGCCGCAGCATGCATTAACCCGCCAAGGTCGCTGATGTTCCACTTGGCACAGCCATCGTGGATTTTCCGTTCCCCAATAGTACATATTATGACGGTTTACGTTACCGCTGTTGGTGAATGACGCTTCGTCGCTAAATAGAACGCGAGTAAAAAATCTATCATCGTCCCGTAATTCCTCTTGCGCCCAGTGGCAGAATTGTACACGAAATTCAAAGTCGACGCCATGCAATTCCTGGTGCATAGAAATATGGTACGGGTGTAATCATTGTTGATGTAGCATTCTCAACACTGATGTTTTTGAGTTTCCTGATTCTCGCGGAATTTGTCTGCTACTGATGTGCGGATTAGCCGTGACAGCAGCTTAAACACCTACTTGGGCACCATCATTTGTTGCAGGTCGTGGTTGACGTTTCACATGTGGCTGAACACTTCCTGTTTCCTTAAATAACGTACTGATGTGTGGATTAGCCGCGATAGCAGCTAAAACACCTACTTGGGCATCATCATTTGTTGCAGGTCGTGGTTGACGCTTCACATGTGGCTGAAAACTTCTTGTTTCCTTAAATAACGTAACTATCCGGCGAACGGTCCGGACACTTGGATGATGTCGTCCAGGATACCGAGCAGCATACATAGCACACGCCCATTGGGCATTTTGATCACAATAGCCATACATCAACACAATATCGACCTTCTCCACAATTGGTAAACGGTGCATTTTAACACGGGTAATGTATCACGAAGCAAATACCGTCCGCACTGACGGAATGTTATGTGATACCACGTACTTACACGTTTGTGACTATTACAGCGCCATCTGTCACAAAGCGAAAAAAGTGGTCCAACTAAAACATTCATATTTCCTTACGTAATACACGAATATGTAATAAAAAATGGGGGTTCCTATTTTAAAAAACGCAGTTGATATCCGTTTGACCTATAGCAGCGCCATCTAGCTGGCCAACCATAGTGCCATCTGGTTTCCCCCTTCAAGCTAGACAAGTTTCGTTTTTTGTAGTTTTTTCGTTTGACGCTTATTTCGTGAGATATTTGTCCCGGTCACGATCAATGGACCACCCTGCATAATCTTGTCATAGGTACTGTATTAACAACTCGTCCAACGTAAGTAATTTAGTCTGTGTGTGTGTGTGTGTGTGTGTGTGTGTGTGTGTGTGTGTGTGTGTGTGTGTATGCTGTTTGCCAGTAATGTTACTCATACTGTGAATATGCTGGAAGCAGACAATTTGACAAATGTGTTCTTCCTATTTTATAATGTGTAATATCTCTCAGGAATGTTTCAAGCAGTTATCCGATTACTTAAACCTGTGGAAAAACAGGTGTAACTACAAATTAACTACAAATTAAAACTAAAGCACACAAAAATGTATAAATTTTTATGGTCGATATTTTGACATAGAATAAAATGGAATGAGACGAGGAGTTGTCGCATAGAAATATAGTGCAATTTAGGCAACATCGTCCAGCGCAAAGCCCAAGAATATTTCTCACTCTCGAGTAGGATGTGGGAATTCTTTCCATTCGAGCTCTGATTTCTCTGGTCGTTTTTTTCTAGGCATGTGAGATTCAAAAATTATTTTCTAAGTAGGAGGAGAAAGTTTATGAGTGAAATTTCTTGAAAACGAATTGTTGCTCCGTGAGTCCTGGTAAAGGTCACATACCAAGCAGTAATAACTCTAAAGAGGACAGGTAAGTATAGAGAGGTCAGTCTAGTGGATCTGTTGAACTTTCTGAGTGTTCTGCCAATAAAAATTAATCTTTCGTTCCCCATCCCAATGAAATTTTCTATGTAAGGATTCTGATTTCAGATGTTCGTAACTGAAATTCCGAAGTATTGATCTGAACCTTAAATTAGGGTAATTTATCGTGTAACCCAAATTTTGTAGTACTCGTACGGAGCGCGTTACACTTTTTATTGTTGTCGGTTTTTCGCACCCGGTCTTAATCAATTTGTAATTTGTTTCGATCGTCTGATTATTAGACGGCAAACGGTGGCATCATCTGCAAACAATCTAAAAGTTTATTTTTATTTGTCTTTCTTTTCTAAAGAAATGGCCGCCACTTGACTGTACATTTGTGTGGACGTGATGAATGCAATGAATACGGGTCACAGCATTGTATTAGTTGTCAAATACGCATGCAGTTCGTTAATGTTAATTTGATATTCTCAATTTCAGCCGTATTATGTGTCTTTGACGCGTACTCGTATCCTTTCATATGACTACTGCTTGACGAGACCAAATACTTATGTTGATGCTGACATATCAGTTAGACAACTGAGACATTTTTGAGATTTCAGATTTCGGCTACAAAGCCGAAATCATCATTGAGTGAAATAAATGAATGCAAACCTACAGTCAAATGACGGAAATTTCAAAAAGTTCCACTACTGTGGCCTCCAACGAAGATAAAACCTAAGGAGGGCGTGGTGTTCACGTTGTCTCCTATATCATTTATATAGATGAAGAACAGCAGAACTCCTATAACGCCTTATAAGGGCCTGTGTGTTGTGTCCTTTGCGGATGCCGGATGACGAAGCGCCGTCAGCATTAATGAGACACCATTAGCGAATTAGACATTTATTACCTTCAGTTAACAACTGAATTGTCTTCCCCATGGCACCAGCGAGGAGGGCTGCAGACGCAGCTCGCAGAGTGGAACGTGCTGATGTGATCGCTCAACAATCTCTCGAGCCGTTGGTGAGGTAACGGCAACACACTCAGCAGAGCGACGTGCACGGTATGCTGCCCAGCTGGCTGCAGGCGTTACGTTTGCGGCATCGACACACCACAGCCCAACGAGGCTTTTGACTAGGACGCACTCAATGACCTCGTTGACTTCGAGGGTAGTAGTCATAGGGCGAACGATAGACAGCGCATCACAAGTCCTGCCTTGATGTGGCTCACTACAACTGGAAGATAGAGAGCTTCATGAGCGTGAGTATTTGTAAAGGTGATGATTATGTCCTTGGTAAGGATTACCGAAAGCGGTCTCGTTTTCTAGGTTCGTAAGCAGTCTTCATTGCACCTCAGTGTCCCTACAGTAGCTTGTAGCTCTTCAGCTCGGTGCTTTTCTGCAATATCAGCAGGCAGAAAGGCGTTCTAGTGTGAGATTTACGTGCAGTTATGGCACATTGCAGAGCTGTCAAAATAACATTATGTTCCTTCCACAGTGAGGTCATCTTGCTGAATTGGCGATTCAAATCGCTCGCTCAAGCGATGTTGCGTGCCGTGGTATTGCGGTGTCGGCTCTCCTGCCTGTCTGGAAAACTTTTTTAAAAATTTTACATTCCTCCATTGAATGTCTTCAACATATCGATGAAATTACGTAAATATCATATAAACTACAGGAGTTGAACAAAATATGGATATACTTCCAGTAATATGCTTGAACATAAATGCAGATGCCAACTAAGCCTCCAGACTGCGCTGTTCTGTTTGACCACAAACTACAAGTGTACAGTGTCCTCAATACGTTGCAAGTGTCAGTAGTGCTCAGAACAGTGTTCCGTGTGACTGTGAGTGCACTGCGTCGGAGCAAAGTGAATTCGAACGTGGGCAAATTGTTGGTGTTCGTTTGGTGGGTTCTTCCATAACCAAAGTACTCGAAGTGTTCTGTGTTTCAAGAGCGTGCGTATCGAAGATTTGTATCGCATACAGGCAGTGTGGACAAACATCGTCCACTAATTGACAATGAGGACGAAAGTGTGTGTTTGAGTAATCGTGGCTGACGGTCACAGAAGAGGACGTAACAAAAGTGTCGCACTTGCGAACTCTGTCAGCACTAAAACAAATGGAGAGAGCTCCATAAGCAGGGAACTGTAAAGGCGAGCTTAAATTCCAAACTCCCGTTTCCGTGATTCAAATGCTCGAAATAGAAAAACGTGATGCCAAAGCTATAAAGCCTGGACTACGGAACAACGGAAGAAAGTGACTTGATCGGATGAGTCTTGCTTCGCACTGTTTCCAACTTATGGCCGAGCTTACGTCCCGAGAGTGAAACGTGGCGGGAGTCCAAAAGGTAGCATTACTGCCAAGGATTATGCGACCATTTTGGATGCTCAAGTCCATCCTATGGCACAGTAGTTGATCACCAAAGGTAATGCTGCGTTCGAAGAGGACAGGGACCCTGTTCACACAGCTCGCCTCGTCCAGGAGTGGTTTGGTGCCCACGAGAATGAAGCGTCGCATCTGCCTTAGCCACCACAGTCACCAGATCTCAGTGTTATTGAGCCCATATGGAATACTTTGGAGGCAAGTTTGCGTGATCGCTATCCACCTCCTTCATCGTTACCCGAACTTGCCACTATTTTGCATGAATACGTAGTACACGATTCCCTTGGAAACCATTCAGGACCTCAATTTATTCATTCCGAGGCGACAGGAAGCTGTTTTTAATGCCAACAGGTTTCTTACACCGTATTAGGCATAGAAATGTATTTTATTTTGGTGCTTTTATATTTTTGCCCGAATTCTGTATATGTTAAGTGAGTTATAAAATGACCTATTGTAACGAAAAACTTTGTAGGACTTGGAACTGAAATTTAAAGAAAGGATAATGTATTTTAATTCGCTTCTTCAAGAAGTCTCATCTTCGATGATGTACGAAAATTGTTGTATGACCAGATTAGTGCTATTGGAGTATATAGTGGTCAGCTTGCAGAAATTGTCGAAAGTGGGGGAACGACTGTTGTGGTACTGTAGTGTCGCGGAGCGGTAAAGAGTTGGGAACGTGGAATATTGTCAAAGTTTCGTTGCATATGCAGAGAGCCAGAGGCGGTAGGTTAGCCAACAGGTAAGAGGATTGCACATATCGGAATGTGTCGTCACACAGGGGCAATGGCCTGGTTATACACAACAGGCGTGAGAGACTTGCTTAGCACGTGGGTTTGTGTTAGACAGAGACTTTCGTAGAGTGCAAGACAGAGGTATAGCGTCAGCTGTATTGCATTTCACAACTTCGCGTAAGTCTGCCGTAACAACATGTAACTCTGTCGCAAGAACACCTAAGGGTCGAGTACAACAGATGAATCAGCAGTATAAGTGGAACGAATGCTTTCATTAAAAACGAACATGACGTCAGGACGTCGCTCGTGCTTCCTTTAAATACGCCAGCTTTGATAGCAGCAAGGCACTCGCAGTTATATGTGTACTGGGTCGCTGCATAGCGCTCAGCTCGGTGATCGACATGTTAATCTTTATTAAGGAGACGTTGCAGTAAGGGCGACCCATCCAGCAGCAGATGTGAGGGGACAGTACCAGCCGCTGTCAATCATCGACCCAGGATTGGCCGACATCGCGGCAGACTCTCTCGCCGCCAATGCTGACCACATCAGTGAGCCGTCGTCGAGATCGTGTGGGGCCTAGGTCCTGTGCATCCGCCGTCACAACCGAGTAAGCCAACGACGCTGGGGGACTGCAGCCCGTTCCGCCCATCCACAACGGAAGAGCCCCCAGGAGGAGCAGGGAAGAAGACGGGGTGGGATAGAGTACACCTCGCACTACGAGAACGCCTCTCGTGCCGACAGCGCCGGGACTCCAACCCGGAGCCTCCTACGCGCAGCAGCTTGCTGTCCGCAGCCGAGCCGGTCGGCTAGCCGAGCGCCACCAGCCACGCGCGGCCGAAGTATGAAGTAATGACATTCCTTCGCTACGTCACAGCACGCGGCGCGGCGCTAGCAAGACTGACGCAGACCGAAGCTGGTGTCATCGCTACGAGTCAGCGAGGACTCGGGGAAGCTCGTTGATATCACCAAGCCACATTGTACTCGGCAGGAATAAAGGTGTTATGAATTAATAATGTTTCTTTGGCGTTTCTGACGCGTCCTCAGTCATTTCCTAGCATCCTGACAACTGGAGAGGTCACCGCTCGGCCATCCAGTCCACCGTAGGCGACCAGGACCACCGGGGCGCCTACAGTACGACACAGTTATAAAATCTGTCAATATTTGCTGAAACAACTGGAGCATCAAAATATTTGAGCGGACTTCCTAGAAATTACTCAGTAGATATTTCCCCGAATTTTCATAGCCAAACAAAGAGTGGGAAACAGACAAATGGTGTACCAGATTGACCAGTGTGATGTCTAGTTTTTCAGATAAGAATGAATAACGATCGATTTCAAATACACTGTGTTCAATACCTTCTGAACAAACTTGAAAACAAAAAGAATTTAAAAAATTGTCAAATGTTTTTTGAAACGATGTATCCAAAAGTAAGAGATTAGAAAAACATTTCATGCATCTCTAAATGAAGCTTGAAATAATGTACAGCAGATCAGATACCGAATGTTAATTTAAAGTTCAGTGTTTATCTGAGAATCCTAGAATTTAAAAAGAGTATTAGAGACAATTTGGCTGCTGGATTATACAGACCGTGCAGTCTGCTCTTAAGTGAAGTGAACATGTCTCTACCAGCTATGCTCGAAGGTGGAAGGAAGTTCCAAGTTTTTCAGTCACAAAAATTCTTCAATAGAGAATCTGTCAGATATCTGGAAACAAATTCCGTGTGGTGCAAGAAGTAATGTCTCCCTTACGAGCGGTGTCGACATCATTGTTCGTACTCACTCACTTCTCCTGCTAAAGAAAAGTGAATATAAAAAAGAGAATTAAACTGGAATCATGAATTACAGAACAATCCCAATCTAACTGCGGATTCTGCTTAGTGCTCTTTCAATCACTAACATACGAATGTTACAGCTCCCACGGTTATTTGTTTCCTATTTTAAATATTTGAATACTTGGTTTTGCATCTCCTCCAGTTGCTGTTGACAATATTGTTCCTGCTCACTAACATATATCAAAAGAAAAAAGTTATTCAAACAATGGGATAAAAGTAAAACCATAGATCAGATAGCAGTTGATATTGGTTTTCGAATTCCATTCAGTGGTCTCGTTACGGCACTAATGTATGAGCATCTCAGCTCCTATGATTTATGATTTACGTACTGTAGCATTACTACCTCCACCGGGAAAATATTTAACGGTTTGATTTTCGTTAGTATTAGTTATCTCAATTGGTAAAATATTTCACCACTTAACCTCACGTAGTAATAGCATCTCAAATACAAAGAGCAGCAAACTGCACGGTGTACTTATTCCACCAGACAAATATCTTCTTGTACTCTTCAGAATTCTAAGATTCTAAGTTAAACGCTGAACTTTAAATTCTCATTCGTTGTACATGATTTCGAGTATCATTCACAGGCCCGTCAAATGTTTCTCTAATCTGCTTTATTTCTTACATTTATAGGAAACATTTGACTGTTATTTTTTAAGTTTTTTATCCTCTGATTTCAAAAACGAATCTAAAAAACTAACACAACAATATCTATTTTTTACAAATGGGCATTAAATTTGGTATAATATCGATAATTTTTTTCGGTACCCATACCCGGTACATTTTAACGACAGTAAATACTTGACAGTATAAACAAACATTGAACCATCAATTTATTTTCAACATGTACGAATACATCCTTGAGCAACACTGTTACGTTTTCCTTGGAGCACGTACATTGTTCATCCTTGCAAAACTTACAAGAATGAATTGTTGTTTCATACACGGACATTAAACATGAACATGAAAAAAATGAAGTAAAATCTTCAAAACGACATCATCCTTGAAACTTTAAGTACAGGACGGTGCCTAAACGACGAAAAACACAAAATTAAATTTACATTTCTATAGCCAGAAAACTGGGTTTCTGATACTTGTGAACAATGTGTAGCTTGTTAATAAAGAAAGATTACATGTCAACAGACTCTGCGAATCATTAACAAGCTATATATAAAAGAAATCTGACGATTGACTGAGTAGCTTACTACCAAGTGTACATCTGTATGATGTGAAACTCAAAAACCATAACCAATTACGGAGGGAGGGTGAGGGGAGGGGGGATGTAAGCTATATTCTGTAGGTTCTGTAGCAGTTGCAGCTTCTGTATTTGTCTTGAAGCAGCCATAATGACAGAGTAGTATAGGACCACTTGGACACATCCGTACCAGTTCAAAAATGGCTCTGAGCACTATGGGACTCAACTGCGGAGGTCATTAGTCCCCTAGAACTTAGAACTAGTTAAACCTAACTAACCTAAGGACGTCACACACATCCATGCCTGAGGCAGGATTCGAACCTGCGACCGTAGCGGTCTTGCGGTTCCAGACTGCAGCGCCTTTAACCGCACGGCCACTTCGGCCGGCTCCGTACCAGTACTTCAAAATGAAGCGATATCACGACTCTGGATTTAAATTAACAATTAAAAAACAGGTCACTAGATTAAACTCTATAAAATTAGTCCAATTATTTTCATTGCAGTGAAAGCTTCGTTGAACGCATCTAACAATAGTGTAGTAATTGCGAATGATTGTTTCAGGTGAAGTTGATGTTCAAGCTCTCGGTAGAGGTTCAAAAACACAAAATATAGGAAATGTTACCCACACGAAATTTCTAATGGCGGGAAAACAACTGAGAGAATAGGGCTTAGGACGGGACCAAGAGCAAATAAGGTAAATGGAGGGATAAAAGTAAAATCTGGGAATTTAGAAACAGGTTTAACTATAATTATGGTGTTAGCTTGTTTATAACATTGACCTGGTACTAAAAGTGTGATATAGAAAACAGGAGAAAACGATGAGCAGATAAAAATGTCCTCAAAATTTCTAAAACACATGTATGGGGAAAATGTTTTGCCCCTACTGACATGCGGACGCTTCTTTGTGTTAAGACGAACTTAAAGTGTTAATTAGTGTGTCTTTAACTTTCTGAGACTATTTTCCGAAGGTATGTAGTTACTGTTAGCTTGTTATGCTTTCCGATCCAGATCTGTCTGAGTCTTCAGTCAACCTGATAAGGAGAAGATTTTCCGATCCGTTTTCTTTTCGATGTTGTATATGAATGAAACCTTTTGACATTCCATTCCATTTTTTCATAGTCTGTGGGAATGAAATTCCGTCCCATTCCGTTTTTTTAACGGTCTGTGTCAATGAAATTCCGGCACCGTGCATACCATTCCATTTTAACGGTCTGTGCAAAACGTCGCCATTTGGATTTGACATAATCTGCTACTTGTGAGCTGTTCCGTATTGTGGTATAAAATGAGACGTTGATTGAGCATCGCGTATGTCAACATCCCTCTCAATTTCACTGATTACGTATTGGAATCTTGAGAAAATATCCGCAGGAAACTAGGGTCCCTGCAAAAAGGAGAGATGAAGCTTTAATCTGAAACCGTGATAACATTTAAATCAGTTTCTCAACCGCTAGAGAGACTGATTCAAGAAGGCCATATATTCAGTAAGGAGAAGACAGGCTAAGAGTAAGGAGATGAACCAGAAGATAAGATTAAGAAGAAGAACAGCAAAAACATGAATACGACGAGGATGATGGTGATGGAACTGAAGAAGAGCCACGAAAAAGAATTATAGCAGAGACAGGAGGTAAACTGGCAGTGTCGATTTATAGGAAACCGATAGACCAAATGAACAGCACTGTATGTGGCATCAGATTTGAATCTATAGCAAACGTGTGGATGACTGATGATTCACAGGTAATTGTCGATGGAGATGTATGATTCAAGGGAATGATTGGATGAATTTTGAAATTAAATCTAAAAAGTACTACACAGCACAAGATCTTAAAAATTGTGTTGAAATTCTCATGGATACCACTGTTCAGAAACAGAAATATGTCTCCAACAGACAAGCAAATTTCAACAGAAGCTATAAATATACTAACACTGTTAAGCCTGCATTAGATAAACGTGACGGTAAGTCATTATTGAGAAATGATGAGTAATATATCGGTATGGGAGGAGTTGGGATTGGGGGTAGGACAAAAATGTACCTGCGTTCGTGACTGGAAAGCAGTCTCCAATTAATCGCCACCACGTATCGTTTTTATTCACTGGAATAATCCGGATGAATTTGTGAAGTGATTAGTTTTCTTGCTAGCTTGAAAAACAGGAGGTAATATTTCATATAATGATAAAGAGGAGATTCCGCCTCCACATACATACTCGCAAGCCGCTGGATACTATATGAGGGCGGCGGAAAACTTCTTTCCTCTTCCAGTCTCAAATGGTGCGATGAAAAAACGATCTTCTATATGCCTCTAAACGAGCCTTCATTTTTCTTGTCCTGTCTTTGCAGCCCTTACACTATATGTACGCTGGCGGCAGCAAAATCATTTTACAATCAGACGCAAGCGCTTTTTCTCTAAATTATCTCAATAGTCCTTTACGAATAGAACGTCGTCTATCATCTCGGGAGTTCCATTTTAGTTCACGAAACATCTCCACAACAACCGCTAGTTGATCGAACATACTATAAATAAATCTGCTTCTGAAATGTTTCGATGTCTTTCCTTAATCCAACTCGGAGAGGATCCCAAACACTCGAGGAGTACCGAAGAATGGGTTTTCTACATGTGAGCCGCTTAGCAGATGAGCTATGCCTTTCTAAAACTCTTTCAGTAAAACGAAGTCGACTATTCGCCTTCCCTACTATTACCATTAGTGCGCTTTCCATCTCATAATACTTCACAATGTTCCGCCTACATATTTAATCGACATAACTGTGTCAAGGAATATAGCTCTAATACTGTACTCAAACATGACAAGACTGTTTTTTCTACTCATTTCCGTTAACTTATCTTTTCTGAATTTAGTGCAAGTTGCCATTCATCACAAGAAACAGAAACTTTGTCTAAGTCATCCTGTACCCTACCACGGCCCCTCACAGACGATACTTTCCTGTCTACTACAGCATCACCAGCAGACAGTTGGGGATTGCTGCTTACCCTATTTGTCAGATCTTTTATTTACATAGAGAACATTTCCTGGGGCACCGCTAACAATATTCGTGATTCTGATAATACTCGCTGTCAAGGACATCATACTGTGTTCTATTACTAAAAAGTCTTCGAACCCATTTCCGTATGCTCGGACCTTCGTTAACACTCTGTTGTCAGCAGCTTCAGGAAGCATCGATCAGTGCTCGAAATTTACGCTGTCTCCCACAAAAAATAAAGTGTACGGCTCATTTGCAGAATGGGAAGCTACAAATGAGAACATTTCAAGAGTTGAAAAATATCCACGAAAGTGCATTTTGCTGGTCTGGAAACAGATCAGTGTTGTGTGTGTGTGTGTGTGTGTGTGTGTGTGTGTGTGTGTGTGTGTGTGTTTCTGCCATATTTTAGATGTGGAAAAACTGCATATTAGAAACTTTCTATAAATTTTTATGAATGCATTTGATCATAACGCAAAAAGCTCAGGTCGTTCGGATAGTTTTGAACACAGCCAAGATGGCTGCTCTGCGACTACATTGTGATTGCCTGTTTAATTTTAATGGCTACTAAAATACTAGGATGTGATTGGGTATTTCGGTTCAATGGCAGGTGAAATTAGTAGACTCTGATTAGTGGAGAGGGCATGGTAGGGGATTGGAAAGCTGAGGGGCATGATGTCATTGGAAGGAGATGCGTTGTGTCAAGTCATGGGGGCGTGCCTTCTGGCATCATAAACTTGTCCCTGCATGTTGACAACACATACTAGTTGTATCGTACGATTCAATACTATATTTTAGCGCAAAATGCGCCAGAATTGTTATAGCTATACTACTTGTACGAATTACATCTTGTGGTGGGTTCTTTTTTGCCCTTCTCAACATGATGGTTAGTACGAAAATTTCCATTGCCTAAAGTACCGATAGGTACTCTGCAATCTTTCTAATTACGTACCTAAGTGTGGCACTCCTTACCACCTTGCAATATGTCGTCCACCAATCTACTGATATCGGTTAGATTAAGGGACCCCGACATAGAGGGAATGCGATGAAAATATTTTAACAAAATGGTGCTCCACAACTGCCAAACGTTTCGCGAAAGACGTATTCGTACAGCTGCACCATTAGCTGCCGTCAAAAACTTTATGAAGTTGCTAGTAGTTGCATTACAAATTTGTACCTTAATATTAAGTGAAATAGGCTAGCATCAGTGTTGTTGCCACACGTCACTAACACATGTTAGCTATCTATACAGACCTGCACTTTTGTTACACAAGGTGGCAAATAAGGATCTTGTAAGAGATGTATTTGCCACCTTGTGTCTAAGTAACACAGGTGTGTTAGTGACAAGTAATAAAAACGCTGATGCTCGGCTTTTTAACTTCATATTAAGGCAGTAATTTTTAATACACCAGAAAGCAAAATGCAACAACGCATTTTTTAGTCAGTGCCACAGTGTTACCCTTGTATATGATCGAAACCATTAGATATTTAATAATGTTCTCGACAGCAGCTGATGGTGTAACGGTACAAATATGCTTTTCATGAAAGTAATGGAAATAGTTTTCTCGGCAAAGTAAAAAGGTTATTTTAGCTGTTAACTTTTACTTAAGGACACAATGGACGAAATAAAATCCGTTCCTGTTGTCCTCGGGGCACCAGTGGTCGCGCAGTAAAAGGTATATTACTTCCTAAAGTGTACCCAAACAAAACTTGTGTAACGGCCTATAGTTCTGACCGACCGCGAACAGAGAGAAGGAAAGGCTCCGGCAGATGCAGCAAGATCTTGCTTTCTGTATCGCAACACCGATGAAGTAGCGTACATGATGGGAGAATTCTTCTGCAGCTGCGTTTGTGAAAGTTTGTCCGTCCCGTCTTGCTCAAGCAGAATAGCTTGGAGTCTCGTTCGTGGTAGATTCTCCGCAGGAAGCGCTTGCCACCCGTTCCTCCTCATGTCAGTCTGACTCTTTCGTGACTGTATTAATAAATCATGTAAATATAGTTGCATAATTAAAAACTCTGTTAATCACATAACTTAAATGTACGTACTTATAACTCATGCTAATTGTTTAAACACTGGCAGTTCATTACTAGGCGTATTATACATTCGTAATTAGAAACTAATAAGGAATAAGAAGCAAAAATTCTTTTAGATGACCTACCTACAGCAGACGTCTCTAATGCTCCTAATTGAAGATGTGGTGCCCGCTACGGCTCTTTTTTCTGTATCACTCTTTAGAAACTTTATCTTTCATGTTTTTCTTTCGAATATCTTTGAAGTTTACTATTTTCTATATGATTAGCGCAGTGAAGTCGTTGAAAAATTTCAGACCGTTATGTACCTCAATCTCACTCAGTACTTATACATTGAAGGTCAGGGTATAAATTTCCGTCTTCACCAGTTACTCAATTCTGTTAGATTTATCGAGCTGATGCCGGATTTCCATCGTTTTGTGCTTCTCAAGTGTGCTTATGATTCTGGACATACATCAACCTGTACAATCCATCCACACACTCGCAGAAAAAAGCACATCAAGAAGAGGTTGCGTGATATAAACGAAAGTTGGTACCTGTGTTCCTACATCTGAAAGATGATGTCTATTCAAATTTCGCACAAGTTGCATTAGAGTGACACTAGTAGCACTGCTATGAGGATGTTAATCAAGTTTGTTTTTAATACACGCTGTGATGGTCGTGAGCTTTATTTACCTTTGAGATTGTGCGCGGTGAGCTTATGTTAGTAAAAAATACTTTTAAGGCACCAAAGACTCCATTATGAACACCTCACTGAGTTCGAACAATGTTCTGTATTTGGGCTACGAGAAGCTGGATGTTTCTTCTGCGCTATTGCAGAAAGATCTAGCAGGAATGTATCCAATGTACATGAATGCTAGCAGCAGTGGTCACGAAAATGTACGGATGCAAGAAGACCGGGCACGAGACGGTCACGTGGCATCACGAAGACGGAGTGTTCCTCGTGTGGCTTTGTCGTATCGTATCACATTCTCAGGAGCAATTTCAGCAGCACCTGCACTTCACTGACAAAATGAAATGTTACAAATCGGTTACTTCAAGGCTAGCTCCGAGCCAGACGCCCTGTTATGTGCATTCCACCGATCCCAAATCACCGCCGGTTGCGTCTTCAGTCGTGTCAAGCGAGTGCTCATTTGAGGGCAAGATGGAGGTCTGTTTGGTTTTGCGATGAAGTTTGGTTCTGCTTCGGGGTCAGTGGTGGCCATGTGTTGGTTAGAAGGAGGCCTATTGAGGGCCTGCAAGCAACTGACCTGTCTGCCAGATACTATGGACTAACACCTGGAACTATGGTCTGGGGTGTGTTCCGTATGACAGCAGGAGCACTTTCGTGGTTATCCTGCGTTCCCTGACTCCAAATTGGTACCTCAATCTAGTGATTCGACCTTCCTGCTGCCTTTCATGAACAGCATTCCTGTGGGTGTTTTCCAACAGGATAACGCTTGTCCATATACCTCTGTTGTGACCGGACGCACTCTACAGAGTATCGACATGTTGCCTCTGCCTGCTTGATCTCACCAGATCTGTCTCCAATCGAGGGCATATGGCACATCATCGGCTGACAACTCCAGCGTCATCCACAAATAGCATTCACCGTCCCTGTATTGACCGATCAAGTTCAACAGGAGTGGAACTCCATCCCTCAAAGTGACATCCAGCAACTGTATGATACATTACGTTAACACTTGTCCCGTATATCATGAATAAGACATTTCGTAATGATGTGAAACGTGTCAGTTTAACGTAACTTTTCTGTACACTATGTAATTTTTTTATTTATTTACAGCTACTACTGCATATCTAAAAATTGGTCTATTGAGTAGAAGGAGTTGTCATTAAGAAATTCTTTTAATTTGTTTTTCAATGCCGGTTCGCTATCTGTCAGACTTTTAATGCTATTTGGAAAATGAACAAAGATTTTTGTGACAGTATAATTCACCACTTTTTTGCGCCAAATTCAGATTTAACCCAGAACAGTGAAGATAATCCTTTCTTCTAGTGTTGTGGCTACGCACTTTGCTATTATTTTTGAAATGGGATGGGCTATTAACAGCAAATTTCATAAGTTAATATATGTATTGCGAAGGTACTGTGAATATCTCAAGTTCCTTAAATAAATGTCTGCAAGGTGAAGAAATACTTCAGTTGATTGATGAAAGGAGGAAGTACAAACATGTTCCGGGAAAATCAGGAATACTGAAATACAAGTCGCTGAGGAATGAAATAAAATCGAAAAAGATATGATTGTCGGAAGGACAGACTCAGCATACAGGAAAGTCAAAACAACCTTTGGTGACATTAAAAGCAACGGTGGTAACACTAAGAGTGCAAAGGGAATTTCACTGTTAAATGCAGAGGAGAGAGCAGATAGGTGGAAAGAATACATTGAAAGCCTCTATGAGGGTGAAGATTTGTCTGATGTGATAGAAGAAGAAACAAGAGTCGATTTAGAAGAAATAGGGGATCCAGTATTGGAATCGGAATTTAATAGAGCTTTGGAGGACTTACGGTCAAATAAGGCAGAAGGGATAGATAACATTCCATCAGAATTTCTAAAATCATTGGGGGAAGTGGCAACAAAACGACTATTCACGTTGGTGTGTAGAATATATGAGTCTGGCGACATACCATCTGACTTTCGGAAAAGCATCATCCACACAATTCCGAAGACGGCAAGAGCTGACAAGTGCGAGAATTATCGCACAATCAGCTTAACAGCTCATGCATCGAAGCTACTTACAAGAATAATATACAGAAGAATGGAAAAGAAAATTGAGAATGCGCTAGGTTTGGCTTTAGGAAAAGTAAAGGGACGAGAGAGGCAATTCTGACGTTACGGCTAATAATGGAAGCAAGGCTAAAGAAAAATCAAAACACTTTCATAGGATTTGTCGACCTCGAAAAAGCGTTCGACAATATAAAATGGTGCAAGCTGTTCGAGATTCTAAAAAAAATAGGGGTAAGCTATAGGGAGAGACGGGTCATATACAATATGTACAACAACCAAGAGGGAATAATAAGAGTGGACGATCAAGAACGAAGTGCTCGTATTAAGAAGGGTGTAAGGCAAGGCTGTAGCCTTTCGCCCCTACTCTTCAATCTGTACAACGAGGAAGCAATGATGGAAATAAAAGAAAGGGTCAGGAGTAGAATTAAAATACAAGGTGAAAGGATATCAATGATACGATTCGCTGATGACATTGCTATCCTGAGTGAAAGTGAAGAAAAATTAAATGATCTGCTGAACGGAATGAACAGACTAATGAGTACACAGTATGGTTTGAGAGTAAATCGGAGAAAGACGAAGGTAATGAGAAGCAGTAGAAATATGAACAGCGAGAAACTTAACATCAGGATTGATGGTCACGAAGTCAATGAAGTTAAGGAATTCTGCTACCTAGGCAGTAAAATAACCAATGACGGACGGAGCAAGGAGGACATCAAAAGCAGACTCGCTATGGCAAAAAAGGCATTTCTGGCCAAGAGAAGTCTACTAATATCAAATACCGGCCTTAATTTGAGGAAGAAATTTCTGAGGATGTACGTCTGGAGTACAGCACTGCATGGTTGTGAAAAATGGACTGTGGGAAAACCGGAACAGAAGAGAATCGAAGCATTTGAGATGTGGTGCTATAGACGAATGTTGAAAATTAGGTGGACTGATAAGGTAAGGAATGAGGAGGTTCTACGCAGAATCGGAGAGGAAAGGAATATGTGGAAAACACTGATAAGGAGAAGGGACAGGATGATAGGACATCTGCTAAGACATGAGGGAATGACTTCCATGGTACTAGAGGGAGCTGTAGAGGGCAAAAACTGTAGAGGAAGACAGAGATTGGAATACGTCAAGCAAATAATTGAGGACGTAGGTTGCAAGTGCTACTCTGAGATGAAGAAGTTAGCACAGGAAAGGAATTCGTGGCGGGCCGCATCAAACCAGTCAGTATACTGATGACCAAAAAAAAAAAAAAAAAAAAAAAAAAGGTGATTACACGCTTTTTTGCAATGAATAAATTTTCTCTTAGTGATGAATTGCCCCAAAATATGATGCCATGTTAAAGCAGTGAATAATAATAGGCATAGCAGGCTAATTTACTTACATGTTTACAACCAAAATTTGCAGTAACGCTAACAGCATAAGTAGCTGAACCTAACCGTATCAGCAGATCATCAATGTGTTTCTTCCGGTTCAATTTCTCATCAGTGTACACACCCCAAAATTTTGAATATTCTGCCTTAGCAACAGACCTCCGTTCAAGGTCTGTATTTATCAATGGGTTTATGCTATTTACTGTACAGAACTGTATATAAAGATTTTCTCAAAATTTAGTGAGAGTCCATTTGCAGGGAACCACTTAATAATTTTATGAAAGACATTATCTACAATTTCCTCAACCAATTCTGCTTTGTTGGGTGTGATTACTACACTTGTATCATCAGCAAAAAGAACTAGCTTTGCATCGTCATGAGTGCAGAGTGGTAAGTCATTAACATATATTAAGGACAATCAGGGACCCTTTGGGACACCAGTGTAGGTACCTTCCCAGTTAGAGTACTCTGTTGATGTTTGCAGACTATCTGTACTCTTAACCTTCTGAATTCTTCCAGTTAAATGTGAACAAAACCATTTGTGCACTGTCCCACTCATACCACAATACCTAAGCTTATCTAGAAAAATTTCATGATTCACAGAGTCAAAAGCCTCTGACAGATCACAAAATATCACAGTGGGTGATGTTTGATTATTCAGAGCGTTTAATGTTTGATGAGTCAAAACATGTATAGCATATTCTGTTGAAAAGTCTTTCTGAAAACCAAACTGATATGGTGTTAGCACTTTATTTTTTTCAGATATCTGAAGCTACTCTTGAATTCGGTACTTTCTTAAGGAATTTTGGACAAAGCCGTCTGAAGTGAGATTGGACGGTAGTTGTTGGCATCAGACCTACCCCCTTTTTTATACAATGCTTTAACAATAGCATATTTCAGTCTACCTGGAAAAATACCCTCTTTCAGTAAGCTACTACATTTGTGGCTGAGAATCCTACCTATCTGTTGGGAACACAGTTTTAGTACTTTGTTGGAAGTGACAGAAATTCCATGTGAGCTTTTAATTTTGAGTGAATTTATTATCTTCCTAATTTCAGAAGAGGAAGAGGGTTGAATTTCAGTTTTATCAAATTGCATAGGTATTGCCTATTCCATATACAGGCTTGCATTTTCTAATGAATAGCTGGTTCCTTTTGGTCTACTTTTCTCTTTTCCCTACTTTTCTTAATACAGTGCAGAAGTTTTATAATGTTTGACTATTTCCGGATCATTGCTCCTTCTAGCTATAAGATACATTACCCTTATTTGTTTACAGGCCATGGCTTGTTAGATGGTTTCTTACTATTATATTTCACTGTTTTCTTAGCGAAACGGTTTTACAAAATACTCATAAACGTATCGTGAAATAAGCTATATTTTAAATTAGCGTCAGGTGCACTGCACACCTCTTCCCAGTATAACTGCTGCAAGCTCTCCTAAAATTTGCAGTTGTTAAACCGTTAATTGAAAGCACTACTTTCGAGGACTGTTTTGCATTACTGTGTGGAGCTATGTTATATATTGTAACTAGCTTTACATCATGACCAGACAGACCATTCTTAACAGGAAAAGTTTTTATTTGACACTCATCTTGGTCTATAAAAACATTATCAGTGTACTTTCCTGTTCCACTTGAGTAGGAAAATCAATAACTGACGTCAAATTGAAAGAACCAAGTAATTCTTGAAGGCCAAGCTTTCTATCAGGCTCTTTCAAAAAAGTTTATGTTGGAATCCCCACAAATAAAAATTTGCTTCCCTCTATCTGAAAGACGGCACAACAAAGAATCCAAGTTTTTTTCAAAAATCGAATCATTGTGTAGTTCTTACGTTGGACAGAACACGAACCACACAATACGTCCAGATTTCTCACGGCCGTAACAAAATGTATGAATCATTGAGCAGACTTCATCACTATCTTTTCTGGCAATACATTCAGGGCACAGGAAAAATGCACACTCTGCATTTGATAAACAGTGCATGTTGAAAGCATACATAGATAATTTCCTTTTACAGCGCACAACGTTAGTTGTAATGTTAAGCAGAGGTAGATTCTTTCCAAAATCCATACATATGGCTTTCTATTCCAAGGTCTTTCGACTTTACTTCTTAATTTCTTTCTTTCTCTCCTTTCTCTCATTAAATGTGTTTACTTGCAATTTGTGATAATCGTATAACGTTTTCAAATTCTTCAATTGAGTCCCAATGTCTTTTACTTCTACTGCTTCAGAGCACTTTTGTTATTCCTGTTCCAAGCATTTAAATTTGGCTGTATATTCGTCACAGGAACTACATGTATCTGTGTGGGGATAGCCTAGCGAAATACAGAAGTTCGTATTAAATATGTGTCTATATGTTTCATAAGATGCCTTACCTGTTTGGTAAGCCTCTCTGCATAAACTGAACATTTTACTTATACCTAGTTCCTCAGAGAGGTGTACTTTAATTGTATGTTTTAACCCATAAAGACAATTCCTACTCGAAAAGGAGGCAGTATGGTGATTAATGGCATTAACTGCTTCATCACTTAATTTCCAGGGCCTGTTCCCTTGTTTCCCTCTCTTATCGGTAGGGGCATTCCCAGTAGATCGAAGACTAGACACTAAATATTGGATCTTACTTTTCGATATGTCGTGCATTGCCATAAATGCCTTACGACAAACTACCAGTTTTTTCACCCCATCCCCAATTTGTCCTCGAACTCTGTACTTGTAGGTTGCATTGTTAAATCTGGCTTCACATTCGTCTTTCCTAGGCATTCTGCACTGTGCTGTAAGTTCAGTAATGAGACCACCTAGATAAGCATTCTGCAAATCTACAGATTCCATCAAGTTGAATTCTTTTAAAATACTTTGTCTTGTTTCTTCAGGCACGTAATCAAAGCACTGTAGCCTTCAATGACAGTTTTCTCTTTTCTCATGACACATGAATTTAATCTTTTTGTTTACCTCAGATAAGCGGCCATGCTTTTTTATTTTCTTCTTTAGTTGCTGACGTCCTACCATATTTTCACTACGGACATCACTTAATGGCTCACGCTTCATGTCTGTATTTCCGCACAACTGCAGACACTTGAATGCACAGAACAGCTAAATGTACCAACATTTCACATAATTACAACACTGTTTGAAAACAACTGTTTATCAGGGCTGCAACCTATATCATTATTTAAAGACCATCGCTTAATGGACTAAGTCTTTTAGTTCCCTGTTTCATACGGAATGAGCTCTTTCTTTCTCTGTACTGCATTTATGTAAACCTCATTTACAGTATGACTGAGCTTGTTGTTGTCCACTTACTACAATAGGAAATACTGGCTCTGTTCCATCCTTTCATATACTGTTGAAAACTCAACAAATGAGAAAATGGACTTAGCTCATTCTTTTCCTTCATAAACCATTGAACATACCAGCAAAATTATGTTGTTGTACGACACATAGTCCGGGAGATATGAAGCCAAATACTGAGATGCGTGAAAAACTGCCGCATCATCCATTACGTTTTAATTTATTACTTCCCTATAATTAACTCTATTCGCAACAGATTTCGCAGAGATTATCCAGACATGTCATTGAATGTACGAGTACCTACGAAAATACGAGTATATCACTGTATAATACATCGTTTATAAGACTGACGTCATAAATACTGAGATAAGTGAAAAACTGTCGCATTATGCATGACGTTTTAATCTATTACTTCTTTACTACTGTCTCTATTCAGAACTCACAGAAGCCTCATATTCCACTGTACGATACATAGTTCAGCAGATGTGCTGTCACAAACATTTAACTGCGTGGAAACGAAACTGCACGGCGAAATTTGCTGAAGATACAGGTGAAGTATACTTACAAATGCGTGTCAAATATGTTAAATACACAAGAAATATTTGCAAAAATAGTGGAAAGATTTCAGCCAAATTTGGTAAGTATATTAGTTCCAATCTGGAAAGAAATACTGGGACACAGGTTAGAGGGGAGGAGGACATGGACAGAGAGAGAGAGAAAGTGAAATGAACAGAGAGAGGGAAGAGTAAGAGATGGACAGAGTATAAGAAAAGAGGAGGTGGTGGACAGAGAAAGAGAAGAGGAACAGATGAGTAGAGAGAAGGGGAAGGGGGAGACTGACAGATAGAGGGTGAGGCAGAAGTGGACAGATAAATGGAAGAGGAGAAGTTGGACAGAGAGAGGGGAGAGGAAACGGTGCAAGAGGGATATGGAATAAGGAGATGGGCAGAGAGAAGGGGAGGAGAACATGGACAAAGAGAAGGGGAAGAACGAGATGTGATTAGAGGGGGAGAGGAGGAGGTGTACAGAGGGGAAAGGAGCACATGGACAGAGGGAGAAGGAGCAGATGGACAGACATGGAAGGTGCAGATGAACAGAGAGAAGAGGGAGGAGGTGATGTGATTAGAAGGGCAGAGATGGACAGAGTGAGAGGGAGCAGATGAACAGGAGGGAGGGGGGGAAGGGAGTAGATGGACAGAGAAAGGAGCAAGAGGAAATGGACAGAGAGTTGAGACAGAGGAAGTGGACTGAGAGAGGGTGCGGAGGTTGTGGACAGGGAGGGGTGAACAAGGAGATGAGCAGGGAGAGGGGGAGAGGGGGAAGGAGGAGATGGACTACTAGATGATTGAAGTAAATGCATATCAGGGCAATGCCAGGTACTCAGCTAATACTATACAAAAACAAGTTGTTGTTTACTGTTGTTGGCAAACATCTCGAAAAGTTTTTTACCGATTTGCTTGACAATTGTACACATTCGAATTGACATAGTGTACATATTTTTAGACTATATATGGAGCCAAAGAAACTGGTACAACTGCCTAATATCGCGTAGGGCGCCTCACGAGCACGCAGATATACCGCAACACAATGTGGCATGGACCCAACTAAGGTCTGAAGTAGTGCTGGAGGGAACTGCAACCATGAATCCTGAGGGTTTTCCATAAATCTGTAAGAGTACGAGGAGGTGGAGCTCTCTTCTTAACAGAACTTTGCAAGGCATCCCAGACATGCTCTATCATGTTCTTGTCTGGAGAGTCTGGTGGCCAGCAGAAATGTTTAAACTGAGAATAGTGTTACTAGAGCTACTATGTAGCAATTCCAGACGTGTGGGGTGTCCCAATGGGCTGCTGGAATTGCCAAAGTCCGTCGGAATGTACAATAGAATGAATGGATACAGGTGATCAGACAGGATGCTTCCCTATGTGTCAGCTGTCAGAGTCGTATCTAGATGTATCAGGGATCCCATATCACTCCAACTGCGCACACCCCACATCATTACAGAGCCTCCACCAGCATGAACAGACCCCTGCCGACAAGCAGGCTACATGAATTCATGAGCTTGTCTCCATAATCATATACGTCCATCCGCTAGATACAATTTTTAGTGAGACTCCTCCAACCACGCAACATGTCTCCAGTCATCAACAGTCCAATGTCGGTGTGACGCGCCGAGACGAGGCGTAAGCCTTTGTGTCATGCAGTCATCACATCCTCACTTCAACGCTATCTGCGAGATGCTATGTCCCATCGCTCGCGCGCCGACTATAACGCCACGTTCAAACTTACATAAATCTTGGTAATCTGCCATCGTAGCAACAGCAACGATCTAACAACTGCACCAGACACTTTTTGTCTTATATGGGCGTTGCCGACCGAGCGCTGTATTCTGCATGTTTACATATCTCTGTATTTGAATACGCATGCCTATACATGTCAAAATCTGAAGTAAATCTGTCAAGCTATATATTTTAGTATATATGTTTAATATATGTTTTGTAACATATACCACACAGACTGTATATTTTTTAAAGAAAGATGTTCAGATTTTCTGTTAAAATCAACTGCAAGGAAAAAATGCTATCCGATGAAAATATGCAGTTTTGCTTTTCCTCGTAGTAAGTTTTAACTACAAAAATGGTTCAAATGGCTCTGAGCACTATGGGACTCAACTGCTGTGGTCATCAGTCCCCTAGAACTTAGAACTACTTAAACCTACCTAACCTAAGGACATCACACACATCCATGCCCGAGGCAGGATTCGAACCTGCGACCATAGCAGCAGCGCGGCTCCAGACTGGAGCGCCTAGAACCGCACGGCCACCGAGGCCTGCATTTTAACTACAATAGCAGGGGGTTTCTAACGTTAGAAAAATTGTTTATCCTGTATTCATCCTTTACCCTTGTATACAGTTTGTTTGTTTTCTTCATCACAGTAGGTTTTAACAGAAAACACTAATGCTGTATGTATGGCTTATCGGCTTATGATTAGAGTACATCTAGATTAAAACCATGTGAAATACTATCACTGAAGCCACTATCCTCACAGATCCAACAGATATATTTTAATCGACTGCAATTCCCAGTCAATTTTCATTCACTGTAACAATAAACAAGGCTCATGCTCAGTGCGATGACTAGTAGCAGAGCTGGGCAGGGAACAGGGGGAGGGGGGGGGTGATGGACATAAACAGTGGGCAGGAGGAGATGGACAGAGGAGGAAGGAGGAGGTGGAGAGAGACAGACCAGCAGGGTTGAGGATGTGATGGACAAAAATGGGGCAAGGATGGAGATAAGGACGTAAGTAGTAGGGTAGGGGCAGTGCGAGCACAGAGTGCATCGTTGCCAGATGTATCGAAAATGGTGGTGATGAAGTCTTCCAATATGGCGCCCTGTAGACTTGGCAACAGCGAATGACATAATCCCAGATGGCGGTCGTGACATCAGCTTACAACTCGAGTACCATTGTCCAAGATAGCGGCTTCTGGCGGGAAAGAGTCAAACCCACAGCCACGCCTTCGGCGGGAAATTGAATTATGAGCGTCTACCGGTCACCTGGGATTCCCCCACACCCCCATTTTGACTTTTTGCACGATGGTGAATTATCCTCTTGGAAAATGGGTGGGAAAATTTGAATATTGGAGGGAACTTTGCTATAAGAGCTTACTAATGCAGCTGAGGGGAGTTAGTATGGTATTGCCCCAACTAGAGCCTGCTCATGATGTCTTTCAATTCGAATATAATTTGCTTAAATTTGTATAAATTTTTTAAAATTTGTTTAAATTTATTATCTACCTAGAGCATTAGTGGCTTAGTGTGGGGTTACCACCACAAGCGGCTGAGATATCAGTGCTTATTGAGCTGTTGATGTCAAAGGAGCATGTGTTCAATTAGCGAGATGTTCGTGCCAGATGGGGAGTTTTAATAGCTGTATTACATGCGCTCAATCAGCCCAGGAGTGCATCCACAACTCGCTGCATGAAGAATGGAAGCGAGCATTAATGTTTGAACATATGAAGAGGTAGAATACGGTCCTGCAAATAAATGCTTTGCATCAAGATGCATTAAAGATGCTTTACACAATGTATGGAAACATCTGTCTCTGCTGAAACCGTCTGTCATTTCTAAACCTATGTATAAACTCCCATCACACAAGAGACAACCGCCTCCAATCCAGCAGACCAAAGAACTGAGCTAGTTTGCAAGTTCACCGCTAGAGGACACTGCAATAGGTCAAGTGATTGTGCAGTTCAGTCAGTACGAGCACACTGACTGAAGTGTACCGCCACCGATCATAAACGATGAGCAGAGACATACCCACCCTAAGTAATAGCAGGGGGAAAAAAACAAGCGAGGTGGTGCAGTGGTTAGCACACTGGACTCGCATTCGGGAGGATGACGGTTCAATCCTGCGTCCGGCCATCCTGATTTAGTTTTTCCATGACTTCCCTAAATTGCTCCAAGCAAATTCCGGGATGGTTACTTTGAATGGGCATGAAGAGGAAGATAAAGCATTTGATGTTCAAGCAAGTAAGTTAGTGACTCTCGAACCGAAGGTGTTCCGTGTCCATTGAACCTAAATCGTCGGCGACCCTTGAATCTAACCCTTCTAAGACCACTGTAAAGCTTACTGGAAAAATTAGAAAATATAACTCTGATTACTTGGAAAGCGGTTTTACGTTCACTGGACCTGAGCAACAGCCTAAACCTTATTGTGTAATTTGCTATGAAAGCCTGTCGAATGAATGTATGAAACCAGCAAAACGTCAGCGCCATCTTGAAACAAAGCACCCAGAGTAAAAAAGTAAGTCATTAGATTTTTTCAAAAATAAATTAGGAAAGTTGAGAACATCTCGTAAAACAATTACCAAACACTGTGGTGCAAATGTAAATGGAAATGCAACCTAGCTGGCCGGGGTGGCCGACCGGTTCTAGGCGCTACAGTCTGGAACCGCGTTCCGCTACGGTCGCAGGTTCGAATCCTGCCTCGGGCATGGATGTGTGTGATGTCCTTAGGTTAGTTAGGTTTAAGTAGTTCTAAGTTCTAGGGGACTGATGACCTCCGCAGTTAAGTCCCATAGTGCTCAGAGCCATTTGAACCATTTTTTTCGAAATGCATCCCTTGCGTCTTACGAGGTGGCTCAGCTTGTTGCTAAATGTGGGAAAAACCACACAATTACTGAGGAACTTATACTGCCATCAGCAGTAATACTTTGCAAGAGAATGTTAGGTGATGCAGCTGCTAAGGTAATAGGAACTGTCCCGCTCTCAAATAATACTGTTCATAGACGAATTACTGATATGGCAGTTAACATCGAAGAAACATTGCTAGCTAGATTTTACATGAGTGACATGTATGCTCTACAATTGGATAAAAGCACAGACATATCAAAAAAAGCTATAATGTTGGTTTTCGCACGATTCTTATGGGAGGATAAAAGCACAGACATATCAAAAAAAGCTATAATGTTGGTTTTAGCACGATTCTTATGGGAGGACCAAGTGTTCGAAGATTTTCTTGTTTCATGCAAACTACTACATACAACAACAGAGGATGTTTTTACTGCATTACATAATTATCTCAATGAACACGATGTCACCTGGAAAAAATGTGTAGGCTTGACGACGGATGGAGCAAAGTCAATGGCTGGCAAAAAACTAGACTTCTAGCTCGTATCAAAGCAGTAGCCACTGAGGTGAAATGGACTCACTGTTGTATCCATCGTGAAGCATTAGTAGCCAAAAGATTGCCTGAACCTATACAAAAGATATTTAACGAAGTAGTTCACATCATCAACTACATTAAAACTCGACATCTGCAATCCAGATTATTTTCTTTGTTGTGTAAAGAGACCGGCAGTGAGCATGAGCAACTTCTTATTCATACGGAAGCAATATGGCTTTCTCGAGGTAGGATCTTGTCAAGATTTTTTGAACTTAGAGACGAGGTTCGTATCTTCCTTCTTGACACAAAATACGCGGATTTTCTCACTAACTTCTCCTGGCTTTGCTCAGTTGCGTACTTCAGTTGCTGATGTGTTTGAACACCTGAATGTGTTAAACTTGAGTTTACAAGGAAAAAATGTACACACGTTCAAAGTTGAGGATGAGATTAGTGCTATGGTCAAAAAGTGTCAGATCTGGGCGTCAAGGATAGAAAACGAGTCGCTAACTAACTTTTCTACTTTAAAACAATCTTGGAGTCATCAGAGGAGAGTTTGCTTGATTAGATCAAGATCAATGTAGCCGAGCATCTACGCAGCCTAGCCATCACTTTTAGAGAGTATTTCCCTGAACCTGATACTGACGACAGATGGATTCGAAATCCCTTCAGCAGTGAAGAAACAGACAAAACCCAAGGCCTCACTGAAGAAGAGCAAAATCAACTTGTGGATCTGTCCAGAGGTGGTACGATGATAAACATTTTCATCGGTGATAAAATTACAGACTTGTGGGCATCAGCACGAAAGGACTACAAGAAACTTGGAGATAAGGCAATGAAAAAGATACTTCCATTTGCAACCACATCTCGGTGTGAGCAAGCATTTTCTTCCACGTGTTTCACAAAAAAACTAATATAGGAATCGGCTTGACATGTGGTCGGATTTCAGATTGAAAGTTTCAAGTTTGGAACCTAATATTTCAGAAAAAATGGACTCAAAGGTCAGATTGAACTCATCTCATTAAGAACTGAAAATTAAAACTAAATGTATACTGATGGAGTACTCGGTTGTAACTGCAGTTTTTCAAATAAATAATACCTTGTATGAAATTAGTGTTTTCTTATTTTTCACACATGTCTACTCAATGCAATCTCAAGTGTAGTAAACTTGAAAGACCACTACACTCAGTTTTAATTTTTTCCTATCATTTTCAGTTCGTACTCAATTTTTATTTTTTAAGGAGTTTGTTATACTACACACCCAGATTTGAAGACAAAGATTTTGAGCAAAAATCAAGAATTTAACAGTAACAATGATGGCTACATTGAAAACGTTTTAAGCTCAATATTTTTTCAGTAATGAATATGTCAATTTTTTTCTAAGTACCAAAAATAGAAAACATACAAAAAGACTCTTAATTTGGCTTTTTTAGGTACTTGATGCTGTGATATGCCAATCATGCTCGATGAGGGGGTCCTCGAGAAAATTTTGCTGGGAACCCCTGCTGTACTGTATGCAGTACATAGCTCTGTAAATTGAGTTCATATCTTCCCGCGTTTAACATTTTGTTAAGAGCAATAAGGGTACCACATCCTAACCACATAAAACACCCCAATACTATGACATCACCTCCTCCGTATTTCACTGTTGCACTACACGTGATGGCGGGTAACATTCTCCAGGCATTCGACACAGAAAATAGCGTGATTCATCACTCAAGATCACTCGTTTCCAGTGATCCACTGTCCAGTGGCGTCATTCTGTACACCACTTTAAGCGTCGCTTAATACTGACTGTGAAAATCTGTGGCTTATGTGCAGCTCCTCGACCATTGTACCCCATTCTGTTTAATTCCCTGTGCAGTCATTGTCCTCTATGGCCCCCTGGTAACACGTTGGAATTCACGAGTGATTCCTTCCACTGTGATTTTATACGATTTTTGACAGGCACCCTCCGGAATATTCTTTGGTTTCGGTCAGTCGGTACATGAGGTCTTCGTTCCTTCGTGTTACCAGTTCACAATCACATCACCGATAGTCGACTTGTGTAACTTTAAAAGAGTTGAAATGTCCCTGATTGACGTGTTACTCAGGTGACACCCAGTGACTAGTCCATGTTCGAAGTAAGTGAGCTCTCGTGAGCGACGCATTCTGCTGCTACTACTGCACTGCTAACAGCACAGTAATCCTTTTATATTGAGGGGTCCACCTTTCGTGACATCTAGTGGCCACTTCCACATTACACAAGGGTGTCCCGATACTTTTCATCAGACAGTGTATGTATTGTATAGTTTTCTCCATAGTGCAAAACTGAAGGAATCGTGTAGATTATTTTGCTTTGCACAAGATGGAAACTTAGCTGTTCGTTACAGAGTGAATTTAGATATACCAGCATCGTCCAGTTTCCTGTATGAGCGAATGACTTGAAGTATAATTCTTTCATTACTTGCTATATACACATATCAGATATTTGAGTAGAGGCAGTATCTTCAAACAAAGTGTTTCATCGCTTACAGAGGCTTAGCTGCTCTTATGTCTGGATTAAGGTTTTAAAAAGCTTCGAGCTTTTCGAAGTATGTGGAGTATCCACATACGCGGTGCTCCGAAAATTTGGTACTGTTCTTTTGCTGTGAGCAGAAGGGTAATAGTGTTGGTTCCTCTTGCTACTCGCAGGCTAACACTTGGACAGGTTAAAAACTATTTATTTGCATATTAATGTAAACAAGTTAATAGAGAACAATACCTAGTCACTCAGATTCCTTTGTCACAGCTAGTAGAATTTTCATTCATTTTCAAAAGCGCTGTAGAAGCAAGAAACATAATTGAACGCACTGCAGAAATGTTCGTATCTCATGACGGTAGGACCGCGTTCTCGAGTCACGATGCTGTCTCAACATGATGGGTCAGTGATTTCGGCTCATGGCTTTTCACGTGTGGGAGTCCTAATATTGCGTATTCAGAGTTTAGCTATGACAGATGGCTAACTGGTCGTGTGGTGGAAATGTGGAATCCCGATCATTTATTCTGGTTATAATGCGCAGACGAGCAAAAGTATATTATAGGATCATAACTGAAAGACTCGAGTGGCAGTGAAAAATTAATTGATGCAAGAGTAGGTTCCATTACATATTATTTTTCCGTGTTGCTTCTATTTTAAAATACGAAGCGCTTGGGGTAGATTTCTGGATTTCTAGAAATGACTAACGTCAGTGAAATGACTAGTGAGTATTTGATTCGTGAGGAGAATTATATTTAACATAAATGACGGAAATATCATTAAAAGCGCGTAAGAGAAGACGCTCGCCTGATACACCTGTTTTTGTGTGCTCTCGTTCAAGCAATAGGTGCCAAACACAACTGCGACTATCAGTCCCTTGCTAGAGGAATTGCTGTTTATTAGAGGGCGATGTGCCTCTCAATTACATTTGACGGTTTATTGCAGTTCTGTTCTATTTATTCGTGTCTAATCAATCCTACTTCCCAGGCCATCACAATTTAGTCATCCTTTGGAAAATTTCAGGGCGTGTATCTACGACAGCACATAAGCAGGGCTATCCTTGAGTGCTTTTTCGACGAGACGGTGAAATATTGGTGCCTGTGGCGTTCGTGGTATTTCACAAACGTGAGATGGCCGTTGGCATGCTGCACGTTTAAGATTTCAGAATAAAATAGCATTCTTCCAGTTTGCCGAAATAGGTGTGACTGATTAACACGTTTTAAAATCCAAGTTCCAACTCGTACCGTGATGCAAACGCCAAGTTTCTGAAACAGCATAATTGAGGAGTCTATCGAAATGAAACCGTCAAAAAAAACTTGTAAAGAGGGACAGAGGTTTCAATTTAAACAAGCCTTGGGGTCTGCCAATCAATTTATTGAAATCTCACCAGCGGTCACATCCAGCAGAGATGGAAAACGCGGAGAAAATTTGTGTTACATGGAATATCTGTGAAAATTGTAAAAAAAGAGCCTCAAATGGCGCAGTGGGTGTTGGGAGTCGCTGTAGGATATAAACAGCAGCGCGAGATCAACAATAGTTCACTGTCTGTTTGGATTCCAAACAGCGAGTACACATAACAGCAAAACTCGCACCATCTGAAGAAGATGGCTTCATCAGACGTCAGAATACAGTATTGTGCTTAAACTGGAGACGACAACTCGGCACAGTACCCGGAAGCACACAGCTAATCAATAACAACAAAGCCGAGAGACCGCGAAATGGTACCAGCCTGCTTAGTATTTTATTTTTAACCACGTGTGTTTTATACAGTTATAGAACAATTCAGGTGTGGAATTAGTATTTTGGCACTTAATCTGAGAGTTCACAGTCATGTTTCAGGCAACAATATAAGTTAGACATTAACTGCAATCTTCCAGTAGCTGGCAGTTACAGAATAGTAATTCGTACTGCCTGTCAGTTTGCGTCAACTATCACAGTTTGTCAGCTTGGCATATTATTTCAGCCAATTTGTGTTTTCTACCGTTATAGGATCGGTCAGCTCGTATTGGTACATAGTCTCATTTAGGCATAAAAATGAAATTTCAGCCGCCTATTTTCCATTTTATTCGTTGCGTTTTGTGTTTAGTTTCTTTATATAACAATTTAGATATTGAAATGCCATTGTGACAATTAATTTCAGACCCCACAGTTACGTTTTAGGTGTCAAGTGTAAGCTGTACGTTAACTTCCCACTTCCAGGAACTGACAGTTATAGAACAGTAATTTAGACGGTCTATTTTTTCGTGTCAACTATCACTAGTTGCCTACTTAGCACAATAATTCAGCCAACATATGTTTTGTACGGTTTTTGTTCATAGCCTCATGTAGGTCTAGGATAAAACGTGAACTGCCTGCTTAGTTTGTTATTTTAACCACATGTGTGTTGTACAATTCCATTACATTTATCTAGTGTAGAGCATGATTCAGTATCCTCTTCCCCCTTAAAATGGTGCTAATCGAAGTGGAGCATTACTGAAAAGCTTCTTAAAAAACGCAGGTAATTATAGTTCGATGTTTGTACCACGAGTGACATAGCTTTATGCAGGCTTAATATCGAAATGGCGTGTGTGCGTTTTTTTTCTGATAACGGAGCTTAGATATTTTAGACACGGAAATACTGCTAGTTACACCTTTTACGTATCTTTCACGGGTACCTTCGAACATGGCACAATAAAAATTCAGATTGTTTGGTATCCTTATTGAACTTGACACCACCTTGGACAGTAGCGTCAGTGGACTTGCAAAGCATAACTTGGCCAGTTCTTCCATGTTGGCCTTTCTTAAGTTCCCAACAAATTAAAACTTAGTCGAATCAGATTAGTTCTGTCATCTTGGACTTTTTCTCTCTCCTGCCATCGCTAGGTGCCTTTTTTTAAATTTCCCACCAACACCAACTTGTATTTTTAAATTTTCTGCAACTGCCATACTGGATTTCTCGAAAACTGCAGAGCTGACTAGCCGTGGTCGCTTGAACTGTGATTCAGTTCCAACCATTCCCATTCTAGAGATATACATTGAGTATGCATGATTGTTGCTCTCCTTTATTTATTTTTTTTCTCCTAATAGCATGTGGAGATTGGAAATTTTGCCCAGTATTAAGTTATTCCAGTCCTTTTGCTAAATACGTTACACTTCCCAACACATACAGAACACAATTTATTCTCCTAAAACTCTTGCCTTTTTCCATTGTTCGACACATGCATCACACTTTCAGATCAGTAACAATGAAGACTACTCGCGTTATTAAGCTCAAGTGCCAACGCTACTGGGCATTACAAAACTTTTAGTAAATGTAACGAAATACAGGAATTTACGACTTGGCGCTTGCTAAACAAAAGGAAGTGCCCATAGTAACAACAATGTATTTAATCACGAATATTCAAAGACTCACACTGCATAAGTAAAAAATGAGTCCTATAATAAAGAAAGTTCATTTCAGAGCAAAAGCTAAGGCATCAAGCAATGATTTTATTTGCGTTACATGGAGTTCACTGTTGGAGTTCTAGGCATTGGCAGATTTTTCATATAATATTGCTAGACCATTGTACTCATCTCTCACGAAAAAAATTACATCCACTCTTTCAGGCTGGATGATTCCTTACATTTCCAGTAGCATTCTTCATTGGTACTCTGACGTTGTGGGGATTCGTACAGCAATAGAGAGGAATGAAGGCCGGGCGGAGTGGCCGAGCGGTTCTAGGCGCTACAGTCTTGAACCGCGCGACCGCTACGGTCGTAGGTTCGAATCCTCCCTCGGGCATGGATGTGTGTGATGTCCTTAGGTTAGCTAGGTTTAAGTAGTTCTAAGTTCTAGGGGACTGATGACCTCAGAAGTTAAGTCCCATTGCACTCAGAGCCATTTGAACCATTTTTGAGGACTGAAGAAGTGTTTCATAATAATTCTAAATGATCGCTGAAATTATAAACACCTACATAGAGTGGCTCAACCTAAAGGTGGTCTTCCTGTGCATCGTCTGATAGATGCGTCTTCCGTTATGCATCTGCCACACTGTACTGCTAAACATCATATTATACGGGACTGTGTCCCACAATGTGTCAGCTACCTGCGGCTGACGTTGGGGCAACGAGCGATTGTGGCCGAGCATCTTGGAGAGCAGTCGCAGTTACGAAGAACAAGTGACCATGTTCGAGTGAAATGTTCTATTTATGGAAGATGAGAAATTAGTGGAAATGTTTTCAAAATTTCCGTAGACTTATCACTATACAAGGACCAAATACTGCAGGGTAATGCTTGGAGAGAAACGGCGGAATTCGTGCAGAGAACAGGTAAGAAAAAGTACTATAGATTTTCAGTTGATTCATATTTTTTATTAGTTTATTTTCAGGAAAAACATGCGTATTACTATAAACAAAAGAGAATTATCACACAAGTACGACTCGCACTCTGAATATTCCGTAGGAACTTAGTAAACATATTTAGATAGTTCAAAATGGCTCTGAGCACTATGGGACTTAACAGCTGAGGTCATCAGTCCCCTAGAACTTAGAACTACTTAAACCTAACTAACCCAAGGACATCACACACATCCATGCCCAAGGTAGGATTCGAACCTGCGACAGTAGCGGTCGGGCGGTTCCAGACTGAAGAGCCTAGAAACGCTCGTCCACCACGGCCGGCTATTTAGATAGTTCATCTGTACGTTTTGATGAGTGAGTTTGTGAGTATCAAAATATGTTACATAGATGGCTATCTCTTCTGACTGCACAAACTTACAAGCTTAATTTTTTCCATCGCCAAGGGACCGTAAACCTTAGTATTTGACATAGATTTCGGCTTGATATCTCTTCGCGTTCCTGAGAACAAGAAGTTTTGACAGAGAGCCATATCTTTTGATTGCATTGACTAGAAGCGTAAGTTATTTATTCCGTCAAGGGAGCAGAGACTTTAGTATTTTTGTATGTAAAAATCCAGCCAGCCTATATTTGTGCTCGCAAAAATCGAAACGTGGTCTGTCGATTGACTTTACGTTTTGACACATCGTTGTATTCGAATAGTCACGTGTTCTTATATACTTATTTTTAGTATACATAATTGAATATGTAAAATACACGGCGATGCAAAATTCCTATTAAACTCTTCTACGGGTTGTAGAGGGACCTAGTAGATGACGTTTTGATAACGAACTCATGCCGGAAATGTATTGTTTCTATACAAAATAATTTTGAAAATCATATCATTTTCAAATCCTCCACATCATGGTACGCGCACAAGCTGAGAAGAGGGGGCCGTCGTTAAGCCCTGTTATAATTATGACATCACATTAACACCTTCGCTCGAAAATGAACACACTTCGTACGCCGCGATCGCAGAGTAGACATTTTTATTGCTTAAAGATGACCGGTTTCAACATTCTTATGCTGCCATCATCTGATCTTTTGGAACTTGTTATAAAATTGTCGTGTTACATTACGCGAATTTAAAGCACAGCTGTGCGGCAATCTTGTGAAAATCATGTTGGCCAACAGCATGCATGGACGATACGAGGATTTTACCTGTGTGCTTTTTATCTGTGTGTATTGCATCAACCGGATTTTTGTCGAGACATGTATACGTGGGGAGTACTTTTTATCCTTTGACTTCCTGTAATGTAGCATGGCAATTTTATAACTAGTTCCATAAGATCAGATGATGGCAGCATAAGACTGATGATATCGTTCATCTTAAACCAATAAAAGTGTCTACACTGCGATAGCGGCGTAGAAGTGTCTTCATTTTCAACCATAGCGATCGCCCCGCAGCACAGCATGTTTACCTTACCTTTGTTCGACTACAACAACGGCTACGAGAAATTGGCACTGTCGAAACTAGGAGGGTTGGCTGTGATGCTCCACAGGCGGGCTGTACTCTCCATTTTGAAGCGAACATACACTCCTGGAAATTGAAATAAGAACACCGTGAATTCATTGTCCCAGGAAGGGGAAACTTTATTGACACATTCCTGGGGTCAGATACATCACATGATCACACTGACAGAACCACAGGCACATAGACACAGGCAACAGAGCATGCACAATGTCGGCACTAGTACAGTGTATATCCACCTTTCGCAGCAATGCAGGCTGCTATTCTCCCATGGAGACGATCGTAGAGATGCTGGATGTAGTCCTGTGGAACGGCTTGCCATGCCATTTCCACCTGGCGCCTCAGTTGGACCAGCGTTCGTGCTGGACGTGCAGACCGCGTGAGACGACGCTTCATCCAGTCCCAGACATGCTCAATGGGGGACAGATCCGGAGATCTTGCTGGCCAGGGTAGTTGACTTACACCTTCTAGAGCACGTTGGGTGGCACGGGATACATGCGGACGTGCATTGTCCTGTTGGAACTGCAAGTTCCCTTCCCGGTCTAGGAATGGTAGAACGATGGGTTCGATGACGGTTTGGATGTACCGTGCACTATTCAGTGTCCCCTCGACGATCACCAGTGGTGTACGGCCAGTGTAGGAGATCGCTCCCCACACCATGATGCCGGGTGTTGGTCCTGTGTGCCTCGGTCGTATGCAGTCCTGATTGTGGCGCTCACCTGCACGGCGCCAAACACGCATACGACCATCATTGGCACCAAGGCAGAAGCGACTCTCATCGCTGAAGACGACACGTCTCCATTCGTCCCTCCATTCACGCCTGTCGCGACACCACTGGAGGCGGGCTGCACGATGTTGGGGCGTGAGCGGAAGACGGCCTAACGGTGTGCGGGACCGTAGCCCAGCTTCATGGAGACGGTTGCGAATGGTCCTCGCCGATACCCCAGGAGCAACAGTGTCCCTAATTTGCTGGGAAGTGGCGGTGCGGTCCCCTACGGCACTGCGTAGGATCCTACGGTCTTGGCGTGCATCCGTGCGTCGCTGCGGTCCGGTCCCAGGTCGACGGGCACGTGCACCTTCCGCCGACCACTGGCGACAACATCGATGTACTGTGGAGACCTCACGCCCCACGTGTTGAGCAATTCGGCGGTACGTCCACCCGGCCTCCCGCATGCCCACTATACGCCCTCGCTCAAAGTCCGTCAACTGCACATACGGTTCACGTCCACGCTGTCGCGGCATGCTACCAGTGTTAAAGACTGCGATGGAGCTCCGTATGCCACGGCAAACTGGCTGACACTGACGGCGGCGGTGCACAAATGCTGCGCAGCTAGCGCCATTCGACGGCCAACACCGCGTTTGTGCCGGACCGGGACTTGAACCCCGATTTCCGCTTTACGCGAGTGGTCGCCTTAATTTGGCTCTCCGAGCACTACTTACGGCCAGAGCCAAATTTCCATGTGTCATAGTTTATGCGTCTCAGCCTGGTTCAAATGGTTCAAATGGCTCTGAGCACTATGCGACTTAACTTCTGAGGTCATCAGACGCCTAGAACTTAGAACTAATTAAACCTAAGTAACCTAAGGACATCACACTCATCCATGCCCGAGGCAGGATTCGAACCTGCGACCGGAGCGGTCGCTCGGCTCCAGACTGTAGCGCCTAGAACCGCACGGCCACACCGGCCGTCTCAGCCTGCAGTTGTACACATTATGTAATTCCCGTACAGGGGGGAGGACACTTTAATTGGAAGTCGATACCTGATATTGGCGGATAAATAAGATATTGCAGTGCCTGTGTTGTTAAGGAGTACGATGCAATGTTTTTTCTGACTTGCATGCATGTCCGAAGAAACATTGCATCATATCTCTTAGCAGCAGATGCACTACAATATCGTTCACATCCAGGCTGGCTGCTGCACCGACCCCTTTCAAGGCGGATTCGATCCTGGATCGCCATACCTCCCTGACCCGGAAGTAGCCGCGTTAACTTTGCCAGCTACATGTGCGGGTGGGCGCACTACGTCAGACGTGCAACGACAGACGCATGAGTCAGACGCTGCATAGGACTCCCACATTTACAGGGTCAAACTTATACAGATAGTATAGGATTCTAAGCCGAATATTTTGAGATCCGGAACCCATGCCCAGCAATGGCTATTTCAGATGGTACGATGCCTTGGATCAGCAATGCACCTATTCGTAATCTACGTACAACTGCCTGCCGTATTGACTTTGGTAGCGCTACCTTCTAAACCGATATACAAACGTATCTTATGTGCCCACGTTGGAGCTTATTATTGTTTATAGTTCATGACTTAAAGCTGAAGGTGGAACATGTTTCGGCAAGAAGAAGTACGAACAAATGCACAAAAAAACGTTTCGCAACAAGCGTCACGCTAACTGAAAGCAATTCACCGCCGTGAATGGAAACATATGAGAAAGTGGGTGCTACAGAGTGCTGGCCAATGTTCTCGACAAAGAATTGTTCACACTGCAGATTTGAGGAGACTCATCACTAAGACCCGTCAGATTTGCAGTGAAGTGTCCTCTAGGAAAAATGGATAGTTGAGAGTGATGGGATAAGAGAAATTACACACCAGTCATTAATGACGTGTGCAAGTTAGGGGTCCGATTGAGTTGGAACTCTGAGTTCACTTCTGTCAGTGTACTAAATGTAACGCGTCCATTATTTCTGGTGGCGGTCGTCACATTAAAACAGTTGCTGAGTGCGTAGTGATGTTTCAAGGTGTAAGAGGTTTATGTCAATGAAAAAAGTGAATATTCGTTTCCAACCAGTAGTTCCTTATCTCAAAGTACTCAGTGTACGATCCTCTAAAGGTATGGGATTTCATATAAACTGCAGATCTATTATAGACTGTACTCTTAAAATCTAGGTTATATATAACACTGATGTTACAGACAACAAACAGTCCTTCTCAGCACATGAGCGATGTAGTGCTACAGTTACAGTACAGGGCATGCATTCGATAAGAGCAAGATTCAGATCCCCATCTGGTCATACACATTTTGAAATTTCCCTAAAACCTGTGAATGTCAACATGGTTACTTGGAAAGACTAATTTCCTGTGTACATAAATTCCTGTCTGTGCTCAGTTTCTAAGGACCTCGTCGTCGACGGGACGTTAAATGCTAATCTCCCTTTCTTCTTCCCTTATTTTTACCAAAGATTTCATATCTTCTTCCATAATTTGCACATTTATCAGGCAATGTAGATTGTGCTCTTCTAATCAGCATTAAACTCTCTTCACTCGTCGCTGCCCACAGCAGACTATCCACATTTTCTGCTAAGTTAATTCTCATTAGCGCTGTAACTTTACATTTGCCATGCCTATTATTGGTTCATTTGCTGTCAGTATAAACGAGTCCTATGTTGGTTAACGACAGCAATCTCAATTTCGAAAACGTGTATGCATAAGTGTAAAGCACAAACCCATCGTACACCGATAACTTTGTTTGGACATGGGTCCACAGACTCGATATGTTTTTCACGAGTTGTACAATTTTCACATTGCATAGAGATTACCTGAATGTTGCTTAATAATGACTCAGAGGCGACATCGGCCAATCGAAATTGAAAATTGTGTAGCCCATAACGTGTAACGTTTTCTTTTGAGAAACCGTTATATATTACTTTAAATATTACTGTTCTTAATATTTCTATTTCACAAATACATACAAATTTCATGTGTATCTCCAAGAACTAAGCCTATTATTGGTACAACGAATTTCAAATCTCATAAGACCAATATTCTCCTAGTTACGCTTGAGGAACAAATTGAATCCAACTTCTTACGCGTCAAATAACTTCACAGTTTCGTTGTTTTTAAGTCGCTTTTAATCCTCAGTCAGCCCTTGTGGAAACTCAGATGAACGCGATGCAAAGTAATATGTGAGTTTTAAGTGATTTTTTACTAGCTGTGGATTGAGAATAGCCGGCCGCTGTGACCGAGCGGTTCTAGGCGCATCAGTCCGGAACCGCGCTGGTGCTACGGTCGCAGGTTCGGATCTTGCCTCGGGCATGGTTGTGTGTGATGTCCCCAGGTTAGTTAGGTTTAAGTAGTTTTAAGTCTAGGGGACTGATGACCTCAGATGTTAAGTTCCATAGTATTTTGAGCCATTAGAATTTGATTGAGAACACTTTCTGTTCACGAGAAACTAGTCAAAATTATGCATGTTGTTTGAAGAAGAATTTGGATCAGAAACTGGTTATAAATGCAAAAGAAAGGTTTAACTCGACGATAAAAGTTACTTATGGCTAAGAGCTTTGACATTAACTAAATTGCAGGTCTGAAATAAATAAAACTTACTTGCTTTATCGAAGATATCAAAAAGGAAGAAAAGTTAAGATTTAACGTCTTGCCGACGTCGAGGTCATTAGCGACAGTAGGAGATATCAAGGGATCGCACGCTGAAAAACGCGTAAGAAACATATTCAGCCAAGTGAAAGAAAGCTTGCTGAGATTTTGACTTTAACTACACTTGATACAGAAATCGTTGATAAAACTGAAACATGAAAAATTCTAGCCAGTCTTGTTTCTGTGGACAAGTGCCTGGTATGTAACATATACTTCCATCTCCAGGATGACAGAAGACATTCGTTGGGCCCGTCATCCAAAGCCTGAATTTCATTCACTCTGAAGGTGCTGCGAGTCCTCGCTACTTTGTGAAACGAGCAGTCAAGATGATTCATCATTTTGCATGTTGTTCATGTAGATTTTTTTAAAAAGAATCTATACAGACACAGGAAAATTTTATGTGAAAAATTGTGACTGCTGTCCTCAACGGTGGGAAAGGCGGCAGGGGCGACGGCGGTGGGAGTATAGAATTCAGACGAAGTAAGAAAACCAAATCAATGAAGAGGGCGGACCTGCTCTTCATACCTTGGGTCAGCGGGCACAATCATCTTCCATAAAACCACAGTTTCAAGCTCACTCAAAAACTATGTCTGCTTTCTCTAATAACTATATTTGCTCTGTTCGCGATTCGTGAAGTAAAACTTCGATACTTTGTCACCTTCGGATTTACTAAGAAACAGAAAACTTATGTGTCACAAACACAGTCTCGCAGGCAAATTAGGAAGCTCCAAATACAAGTTGGCAAACCAGGTTGGCTGACTGTGCATTTAGTCAGTGAAATGTGGGGATTTCTTCATCAACCGTAGTTTCACTCAGTTTTTAACTGCATTTATGAAAAGCTATGAAAGCAGTCTGTAAATGTAGTTAGATCCGAAAACAAACGTTGTCATCCAAATACAGATCAGCCAACACTAAAGCTGAAATGCATCAAAAAGAAAAGTGAAATCTTAATGGATAATTAAAAAGGTAAAAACCGCTCATTTTTTGCTTCGCTGCGTTAAGTGTTACGGAAAACAATCGTCTCAGATGTCAGACTTGGGACTGGGTCTGTGCGGTCAGGTGGCTGACTGTGACTGGCGGTCTGCGTGATATCCGTTCAGTTTGCAGTCGCGTCACGCATTTCATTTTGCTACTGCTGCGGCCCCAGCTGGCGCGCTGCCCGTTGCAGATGCAGCTGCTATCTGTTGGTCTGCTCTGTAACTACCGCTGCAAACGTCGCGGTAAGAAACGGACTACTACAAGGCCGTTCTATCTTTATGGCAGGACATCATAGGGTACCTCACGCCCTGTCTCTGAATATTTCAGAAGGAGTTAGTCATTTTAGTTCGCGTAGCGCATTTAAGATACCACAATAGCTGAGAACTGCGACCAGTAAAACGTTGACTTTCGGAAAATGTAGAATTTTCTGCACAATCGTACAGTACGTGTTTTACATTTAAAGAACGTTTTGCGAGCTAAAATTAAAATTAGCTGCATGTTACGCATTTTTATGCAGTCATTAGCTTCAGCTAAAACTCAAAAAGCACATATAATCTACATGTGTCCTCATTCGCGCTGTGTCTGGTATTTGTAAGTCCGATATATAAGCTGTCTCAGACATTCAGGATCCTAAACTAAGTACTTTGAAACGGTTATTGGGCCGGAGAAAATATTATTTTTTAATGGCTTAAACACCTTATATCACTTAGAATCAACTTACGCTCATAGCAACTGCACAACAGACATTAATATCGAACCTGGATGGTGCAACGAAACGTTGAATTGACATCCTTTAATGGAGAACAGATGCCAACAACAGTGGTAGCACATCTTGAATGTATACCACGACGTATAGTGTGCCATTCAGATGGAGTGACAACAATATAGGAACAACACAGCACGTCTCAAATGAACGCCACATAAAGTGCACCATTAAAATAGGGTGGCAACATATAAGTTTATGTCCAGTTCTATAGTTTGGTACATAATCGTTGCTGGTGGTCTGAAACGAGCGTATGGATTTTAATCACCCAAGATATGGCCGTTGTCCACTTTCATAGCCAAGTGGTCAATGTTGATGGCTGACATGACGAGGACCCTGGTTCGATTCCCGGTACTGCCAGGGAGTTTTCCTTAATGGGAGGACTAGAATGGGGCTCACTCAGCCTCGTGATGCCAATTGAGGAACTACTTGACAGAATAGTAGAGGCTAGAAGCCTACAAATCCGAGAAAACGGCCAGGATAGTGGTGCGCTGACCACAAGCTCCTCAGTACCATCGGCTGACGGATGAGACGGCGGTCAGTCGGGCCTGAATAGCCCTTCTGTGGTCCGATATGAGGAAGTTATTATATTAAAATATGGCACTGGCTGCAATTGAAAACACAATTAAGCTTTAAAAAAGTCTCAACCGTGGACAACATAGAAAGTAGGCTACAGGCAATGCAGGACGGTGCTGGATAATCCATCGATAGAACTGAACTCTGGGTGCAATTTATATAGGCCTCATTGCTAACGCACCCTTTTTACTTCACCAGTTTACGCCCAGGCGAGATGGCGCAGTGGTTAGCACACTGGACTCGCATTCGGGAGCACGACGATTCATTCCCGCGTCCGGCCATCCTGATTTAGTTTTTCCGTGATTTCCCTAAATCGGTTCAGGGAAATGTCGGGATGGTTCCTTTGAAAGGGCACGGCCGACTTCCTTCCCTAATACGATGAGACCAATGACCTCGCTGTTTGCGCCTGCCGGAGTGGCTGTGCGGTTCTAGGCGCTACAGTCTGGAACCGAGCGACCGCTACGGTCGCAGGTTCGAATCCTGCCTCTACCATGGAAGTGTGTGATGTCCTTAGGTTAGTTAGGTTTAATTAGTTCTAAGTTCTAGGTGACTTATGACCTGAGAAGTTAAGTCGCATAGTGCTCAGAACCATTTTGAACCTCGCTGTTTGCTCTCTTCCATCAAATCAACCAACCAATTACGTCGGCACTGTAGCCTACGAAGTGTGAATTTCGAGACTGAGTTTCCAGATTCTTACCGACTAATTTTCTATCCCGCGATTCAAAATCATAATCCCAAATTCAGACATACGCAAGCAGTTCTTTCTCGAGAACCCTACACAGTTCTCTTTGATTCAGGTGACCCACATTCTGGTACTTTCCTACCCACGACGATAAATTTCTTGCAGTTGTGAAGACGTCTTTTCCGAAACTTTTCATTACAAGTTCGTTCTGTTTTCTGGGCTTTACATACTGCTGCGCCAAAAATTAAGTAATTACATGGCTGCAATTCTTGTAAAAAGTAATGATCCATCTTCGACAGGCAATAACGTGCTGCGCGAAGTGAAAACAGCACAGAAGACATTGTATTGTTTGTCAAGGTAGCTCCACCGACGTAGTAGTTATGTATTATGAAACATAAGTAGTTTATAAAAACGAGCTTTATGTGATGCTGAAACTTGGTAGATAAACAGTACGGACAAGAAGGATAGAGAAGTTTTAGAATTGTGGTACCACAGAGTATGCTGAAGGCTATGTGGGTATATAGGATAACTAATACAGAGGCGCTGAATCGAATGGAGGAAAAAAGAAATGTATTGGCCAACTTGACTGAAAGAAAGGATAGGTTGATAGGATCCATGCTGAGTTGGAAGAAACAGCCAGTTTCCTTGTGTTGGAGAATATGGTGGGTAAAAGTTGCAAAGGGACACCAAGGCTTGACTGCATTAAGTAGGTTCAAGTGCATTTAGTTTACAATAGTTACAAATAGTTTGAGAGGTCTGTACGGTATGGTCTAGCGTAGAGAGCTGCATCAAACCAATCTTCAGACTGAACACTAGAACCACCGTCCGAAACATTCATATCGGACTATTATTTTTCTTATTTCGAAGTATTCAGTTTAGGCTACAGCACCGTCTGTATAATTTAGACCTTAAATGTTTGTAACAGTCTCTAGAAACTGAGACACGTATAATAGCGGTAGCTAATGACCTAAACCTGAGTACTTCTACAGAAATAAATACCCACCTACTCATCTTTCACTTCTTTTATTTGCAAAAAGTTTTGCTAAAAAAAGGTAGACTTCTTTCGCCAGCATTTTATATGTTATTTCGAAGGGTTCCGTTTAAATAACAATTAAAATGATAAAATTCATTTTCTTGGCCATTTCCTTTTCCTTTTTGTATGGTACTCCTTCCTCCCATAATTCGACCACTGAGTTTAAAACACATTGTTACATGTAAGTCTTCACCGCACGTGTCTGGTAGTCGACAGATTATAAAAGGAGCGTTGCGCCCTTAAACATTTCAGTATCCTTCGGCATTCATCTCCTTACAGTACGTGTAATTTTAAATTGTATTTAACGACAGAAGCTTTCAATAACAGAAGCAAGAAATTTACTCGATAAATCTGAAATGAAAACTTCACGCAACATTAGCATACATTGTATGCAGAGACTGATAATCAAAGCGTTTATGTTAACTGTTCACAGCGTGGGATTTTTGCAATGTTATACGAATACAGAGCGCCGTTTCATTTGCTTTGGCTAGACGCTTCCGTTTTGACATCATCTAGTAGTTCAGTGTACTCAGGACAGCAGAATATTTGTGGAAGTGTTGATGCGCAACGTAAATGACAGAGAAAGGCATTTGAGTCAGGTACCAACTTCAAATTATTACCGAACATAAAAGAAGGATATAAAAATAGTTTTTAATTCTTTCTCTCATTCACTGCATCTCTGCGTATATTTATACACTATTGGCCATTAAAATTGCTACACCACGAAGATGACGTGCTACAGACGCGAAATTTAACCGACAGGAAGAAGATTCTGTGATATGCAAATGATTAGCTTTTCACAGCATTCACACAAGGTTGGCGCCGGTGGCGACACCTAAAACGTGCTGCCATGAGGAAAGTTTCCAACCAATTTCTCAAACACAAACAGCAGTTGACCGGCGTTGCCTGGTGAAACGTTGTTGTGCTGCTCGCGTGGGTCGAGATCCAATGACTGTCAGCAGAATATGGAATCGGTGGGTTCAGCAGGGTAATACGGAACGTCGTGCTGGATCCCAACGGCCTCTTATCACTAGCAGTCGAGATGACAGGCATCTTATCCGCATGGCTGTAACGGATCGTGCAGCAACGTCTCGATCCCTGAGTCAACAGATGGGGACGTTTGCAAGACAACAACCATCTGCACGAACAGTTCGACGACGTTTGCTGCAGCATGGACTATCAGCTTGGAGATCATGGCTGCGCTTTCCCTTGACGCTGCATCACAGACAGGAGCGCCTGCGATGGTGTACTCAACGTCGAACCTGGGTGCACGAATGGCAAAACGTCATTTTGTCGGATGAATCAAGGTTTTGTTTATAGCATCAGGATGGTCGTATCCGTGTTTGGCGACATCACGGTGAACGCACATTGGAAGCGTGTATTCGTCATCGCCATACTGGCGTATCACCCGGCGTGATGGTATGGGGTGCCATTGGTTACACGTCTCGATCACCTCTTGTTCCCATTGACGGCACTTTGAACAGTGGACGTTACGTTTCAGATGTGTTATGACCCGTGGCTCTACCCTTCAAAAAAATGTTCAAAAGTGTGTGAAATCTTATGGACTTAACTGCTAAGGTCATCAGTTCCTAAGCTTACACACTACTTAACCTAAATTATCCTAAGGACAAACACACACACCCATACCCGAGGGAGGATTCGAACCTCCGCCAGGACCTCTACCCTTCATTCGATCCCTGCGAAACCCTACACTTCAGCAGGATAGTGCACGACCGCGTGTTGCAGGTCCTGTACGGGCCTTTCTGGATACAGGAAATGTTCGACTGCTGCCCTGGTCAGCACATTCTCCAGATCTCTCACCAATTGAAAACGTCTGGTCAATGGTGGCCGAGCAACTGGCTCGTCACAATACGCCAGTCACTACTCTTGATGAACTGTGGTATCGGGCTGAAGCTGCATGGGCAGCTGTACCCGTACACGCCATCCAAGGTCTGTTTGACTCAATGCCCAGGCGAATCAAGGCCGTTATTACGGCCAGAGATGACTGTTCTGGGTACTGATTTCTCAGGATCTATGCACCCAAATTACGTGAAACTGTAATCACAAGTCAGTTATAGTATAATACATTTGTCCAATGAATACCCGTTTATCGTGTGCATTTCTTCTTGTTGTAGCAATTTTAATGGCCAGTAGTGTACTTTTTGTTGGTTATTTTACACGGACCAGTCACATTAATGTGACCAACGCCTATCTTCGACGTCAACGTGCAACAACCACTCACAAACAGCAGGTGGCAGCACTAACAGTGGAGGATACAAAAAACGTGTCGGAGGGACGCGGAAAACAATGCAGCCGTTATCGTAATGCGGAAATGAAGCGATTTAACTGACGTCCAAAAGGGCACAAACATTGGATTTAGAGCCAAGATGGAAGCACTTCCGAAACGGCTAAGCTTGTAAACTGGCTCGCCGTGGCTAAAGTATACTATGCATGCAAAATGGCGCTATCCGGAACGGGCGCCGAGGCATCTGTGGTGCAGCACGAGCCATAGATGACAGGGGTGTGCGACGCCTGCAGAGATACGTACAGGGTGAATAGACGTGCAACTGTTGAGCAACTGATCGACTGGACTAACCGAGGGGCCATAAACAATGGCTCCTCAACCACCGTTCAGCGAAATGGCGCTGGCAGCTTTTCATCGAAAACCGTGGCTGGAATTTGCACACCAGTACCTCAACTGGACGTCCACTGAGTGACGACAGGTGGCCTTTTCCGATGAGGCACGTTTTATGTCCCATCGGACAGACGGCCGTTACAGTTTACAGCGTGAAACGTCTGAAAGCCAACACCATGCAATAATTATGGTCTGAGGAATGTTTTCGTAACATTCCCTGGGTGGAAGACACAATCGATCAACACAAGTATGCATCTATCCTTGGGAGCCATGTCCACCCCTGCATGTAGTTTGTTTTTCCTTGGGACGATAGCATCTACCAGCAGAACAATGCAACGTGTCACACATTGCGCAGTATACATGCGTGGTTCAATGAGCACGAGGATGAGCTAACTGTACTCCCATGGCCACCAATCTGCCCAGATTTAAACCCAACCGAGAATCTATGGGACCATTCAGATCGGACTGTTCGCGGCGCGGATCCTCAGCAGGCAAACCTAGCGCAGCTGGCCTGGGCAGTGGAGTTGCCATCCCTCTCGGTACCTTCCAGATCCTCATTGATTCTCCTCCTGTACGTCTTCGCTGCGGTCCACGCTGCAAAGCCGTCGTTGTTCAGGCTTTTCAAAGTTGGTCACATTAATGCAAATGGACAGTGTATTATCCCTGCGTGTCTATGGTAGTAGTGAATAGCATAATTCTCTGGATTTGTTTTTGTAATCAGTGTATATACTTTTAGGTTATAAACGTTTTTTCCTATTTTTATGCAAACATCTTCCCAAGATTTCCAATAAAACTTGTAAGTAGGCTGTTTAGGCTTTTATGTCGGTATCGCCACGTAGCGCTCTGTATGAAAATCACTGACTGTGCTGTGTGCAGTGTGCAGTCTGTGACTGGTTTGCATTGTTGGAATTTTTGCTATTGTAGTGTTGGGAAGTTGGATGTGAATAGCGCGTAGCGTTGCGCAGTTGGAGGTGAGCCGCCAGCAGTGGTGGATGTGAAGAGAGAGATGGCAGAATTTTGAGAGCGGACGATCTGGACGTATGCCCATCAGAAAGAGTAAATTTGTAATACTGAATATCATGAACTGATATATATATATATATATATATATATATATATATATATATATATATATATATATATATATGATGACTTTTGAACATTATTAAGGTAAATACATTGTTCGTTCTCTATCAAAATCTTTCATTTGCTAACTATGCCTATCAGTAGTTAGTGTCTTCAGTAGTTAGAATCTTTTATTTAGCTGGTAGTATTGGCGCTCGCTGTATTGCAGTAGTTCGAGTAACGAAGATTTTTGTGAGGTAAGTGGTTCGTGAAAGGTGTAGGTTATTGTTAGTCAGGGCCATTCTTTCGTAGGGATTGTTGAAAGTCAGATTGCGTTGCAATAAAAATATTGTGTGTCAGTTTAGTGTTGATCAGAATAAGTAAAGAGAGAAATGTCTGAATACGTTCAGTTCTGCTCAGCTGTTTGAAAATCAAATAACGTAAGAGGTTTATCGGCACAGTAATTCATTAATTTTTCTAAGGGGACGTTTCATAAACTTATCTACAGCCTAATTAGGCCTAACGGAGAGGTATACTCGGGGCTGAGGGAAAAAGAGACTTCACAGGGTAGGTGTTTGTAAAATATGAGCGTTTTTTATAACTTTAATGTTTTGTCCAGAATTAAACTATTTAACCCCTTCTTAAAATGAGAACAAAAGGACACGAAATATTTTAATTTCTAACTACTTTTTGCCTCCATAGCCGAGTCTGATATCGCACACTTTTTGCGATTGTATTCACCAAGAAGGTATTTGGTTCGAATCCTGATGGTGAAAGATATTTTCATCCTTTGTACTTCACCGACAAGACACGGAAGGAACATTGGAATTTAAGGTCCCGTCGACAGCGCGGTTATTTAAGACGGGGCACAAGCTCGGATTACGAAAATATGGGAAAGGAAATCGACGGTGCTCTTTTCAATGGAACATTGCAGACCTAATCACAGGGTTTCATGGAGTGGAAGGCATGTGACCCGTCTGTCATAGGGGGACGTTTATCTCGGCGTTGATATGCAGGGGGAGTAGGCTATGTGCCCGTAACAGTTTTCATCTTTTTCCTTCTCTCTCTCTCTCTCTCTCTCTCTCTCTCTCTCTCTCTCTCTCCCTCCTTCTTTCTCTCTCTCTCTCTCTTTCTCTCTCTCCCTGTCTATCTATCTATCTATCCACCTATCTATCTATTTATTTATCTATCTGCCTTCCTCATCATCATCAACTACAAATTACGTCACTAAAAAGCTCCAAAGCACTCATCAGCACCTACATTCGACATATAGATTGAGAACTCTCACCCTTTGCGAAGGAAAGGTACAATTGTGAAAAAAAATGAACTTCTTTCCCAACAGGCGATTTAACCTTCCCCTCGACATCTCCCAGCCAGCAATATCACACGACCCTCAGATTTCGTTACTCAGAAGCGCTGATGGGTTGTAAAAGATTATGCGTTTGTGCCTGATCCTCGACAGAAAAGAAGAAGGACGTCTCATAATTCGTGATAATCTACTTGATGAACTCAGAGAACCGGTTTTCTGGGTGGAGTGTGTAAATATTATCTCGCACGCTCTCGTCGAGACAGTAAAACAAAAAAAAACAAAAAACGTGAAAACAGCTCACGTAGAGACACAACAGTCAGTGATTCTGCCCACCCGAATATAATGGGAAGAACACTCAATATATTCAGCCCCTCCAACAAATTGGACACCCATAACGCTTCATAAGCGATTCAAGTTAATGAAAAAAAGTTTTCCAGGAGGAGCGAGTTTTTTTCTGTGTGGTTAATTTATGACCGTAACTATTTATGTACGGCGATATTGAAGCACATATGTTATTTGCTATAGAACTATCTACTTTTTAACGGCATTCGAGAGCTCACTGTATAGTGTTATCTGTGGCACACTTCACTGGAAGGGTGCTACATGTACTGCCGGCTCATCGACTGATACCCGATATTTACGTGTCAGTGCAGGTGAGTCTGTGATGTTCTGACGGATTTTGCGTTGATATTTACCACATTCTTCGTCGCTTTTCAGTACGCGCATTGGCAACCTCTACACATCACAATGAAAAGTGTATGTTGCATGTTAAGTTATTTTAGCAAAACATGGATTTAAATAGAAGTGTGTTAAGCGTCTTAGACTTGCAGTACGACCGTGCCACACTATTAGGAACACCAAACGTATGAGAGGGTCCACGGCTGCGGCTTAGCAATATTGCGTGCAACGTCTTGATACGAGTAATTAGGACAGCACCTGTCCGACGATAACGTCACGGCGCAGTGAAATTGCTATGTCACGAAAGTCTCGCCTCTCTCGGAGAGTCGCGATACGCTATGTATTATTTCGAGTTTCTCAGTTCGAAGTGCACGTTACTTCGAAAGCTGACTCGACACTGAGCCCCTCGGAATAATCTGGGAAACAAATCTGCCTCTTTTCTACAACTACGGGAAGCTGCGTTAAGGAAGAAAACGAGTGGAAATTTCTGCACTGAACCTTATCATTATGCAAGCAGCCTGGTTGAAGATACTTAAGCATGAACAGATAAACACATTGCTACTTCCAGTCATACAGAGAACTGTTCGAAGAGCAGTGTTTCGAAAGAACTATGCATATAAATGAAAACAGACCTTAGACCTGAACGCCAGTTAAAGGTGGATGTTTGAATTTAATTTACAAACAGCGAAAAAAAAGAAAAGAAAAAGCACATCCTATATAGGGACGTCAAACAAAAAGAGATTATTTAATTAGAATACGCTACAGAAATGAACAAAGTAAATCTTAGGCAACGACTTCTTAGCCAAGGAAGGATTTAATACTCTCCTTCCGTTATATTCACGACTTACCGGACTTGTGTAGGTGTTCTGACTTTATGAAAGGCCATAGGCCCAATAAAAGCATTTGTATTGGTTATAAGTGCAAGGGATAATAATTCGGTATGTTAACAAACAATGAAAGTGGTAAGTTACTATGTTTAAATTAATATGGGATTCAGTATTGTAAGTCCATGTAAGTCAATTTCATTTCCTTCATAAAACATTAGTATTCAAATCACGTCTTTGGAGGGGCCTCTACTTATGAAACTGGATCAAAGAAAATGGGATTAATAATTACGAAGAATGGCAGTTTAATTACGATTAAAAACATGACATTGTCATGGAGATTTATAAGGAAGGAAAATAAAGCTTCTAAGGCGTGCGCACAATTCACAAAAGACAGTAATTAGTCTTAACAAATCATTGCAGTCAGTTAACTAAAGGGTCCCTTAACACAAACAGTGGAGCAGAACCAAAATGATGCATACAGAGAATTTGTCATAAACATGGCAAGCGTCGTTTTTGAGACAGATGTGGAATATATGGAATACGACAAAGATAATGTGAATTCAAGAATGAATTTTCACTCTGCAGCAGAGTGTAGGCTGATCTGAAACGTCCTGGTGATTGAAACAGTGTGCGGGACGATGATTCGAACCTGGGACCTTTCCCATCTGCAGGCAAGTGCTCTACCAACTGAGCTATCTTATCAAAATCTTCTTCATCGGCGTCGGCTTCTTCTGCCGTTCTAGACTTTTCATTATTACTCCATATAGCTTGTTGATAAGTACATCCATCATCCGCACGAAATGGTTTCCACCAGCGTCGATTGGAGTCTTGGTCGACTTGATTTGACGTTGAAATTACATGATTCTAAAGTGTGTTAAATTTAGTAAAGAAAAAAGGATTCTTTAAGAATTTTAGCAGTCTTTCTGCACATAATGTCGCGCAGTAAAAGGTGTATTTCTGTATTGCTGTATGGCCAGGGGCCACATGACATGGCCTGTTCATCAGAACTATGTCCATAATTGAGATAAACAGCACAATTCGCGTTGCATGAGCAAAATAAAAAGATCCGAAATGACAAAATTAAATCACTGAAGACGCTAATTTTACACTTCATCGACGAAGAATGAATTAGTCTGGCCATAATACCATGTGGCAGACTCACGGAAAATGTACCGAGGTCTAAAATTCTCCATAAGAACGATCTCCATAAACCGCAAGAATAAATTCACTTACTAATTTAGAAGTAAGTGACTGATGGGGGACTAAATGCAACGAACCAAAGATGCACGTGGTTGCATTTAGTTATGGACAAAGCCCTTCTTACTAACTGCGCTTTACACATCAAAATTAAATGAAATCTGTCAAAATATAATCAAGAAATAATGTCTATCGAATTACACTGCTGAAAGAAACAAATTACGCCCTGTTACATGTTTAGTAACTCAAACCTCTACCTAACTCCAATCACGTAACAGTAACCGCTAAAGAGCAGCATCTTACACATCCGAAGTAAGAGTTCTTGTCTGATGGCAATTTTCACCTTCGCTTGGAGGGGAGAACGGACGCGTCACCTAGTGCCAACATCGGCTTAGATGTGTTTTGACAGAAACGATACACCTTTGGAATGACCTGAGTTCACTGCTATACTCAGTTACGTGAGTACTGTTGGGTTCAACGCTCAGACATACAGTGATCAACTCTCTGCTTCGTCACAGAACATACAAAATAGTCTCATTCACTCGTCCAATAATGCAGAATGGTGCACAGAAAAAAATATAGGACAGATGGGTACAAATAAATGATAAATAAAACCATTGTCCAGCTCATTCTTCCTCCAGAAGCTCGTTACCATGGCAAAAGAATAACGTCCACTGCGTTATCCGTGTTGTGAACACGCTCGTCAGTTCTGTATTGACAGCTCTCACGAATCGGAACAGGCATTATCGTTTCACTGTTAGTACACATACATCGCTGTTTTAGTATAAAAAGCCAACATCTTTTCTTAGAGTCCACTGCTAAAACTGGAACTCTTTCATAGTAGTTAATCTACTGTGCGTCCATACACATACGAAAAGTAATATAATCGTAAATAGCACTGACTAGACACTATTCCTAAAATCAACGTCCACATAAGTTCTCTGTAAACCACAGTAAAGTTAGTGATAGCATGTACATGGTATACTTTTATCACGTGAGGTAATTACCTATAGGCCGCCGTGACGACTCTAACTTCTGTAAAGGCACAGAGGTTATATTTTGAACGACACACTGACACAAGTATCGCTGTACAAAGTAGATCAGCCGAAGTGGGAACTTAGTCCGAGCCAACTAAAAGAATCACCTGTTGTTGTCTAAGAGTGCTAACGTCAAACGTGTTTGATGTTAATATTTGCATGGACAGAAGCAATGACTTGCTAATAACGTCATTACATTTAACAACAGTGCGACAATGCCGACAGAGAAGACGACGCAATATGGCTGCGAAATGTTAAAGCTCAGGAAGTCGTCTATTTGCAATCGAAAGGAAGAAGGAACACGATGTCGAGGGTAGGGGGATTTAAATATCTGGCAGAAAGAAATACATACAACGTGCGAACAATAAATATCACACTTATAATATGCACATATGTATTTTTTATTAACAGTATTTCTGCTAAAGGAGGAACGTAAAAAAATATAAACTATGCGAAAACTTCACAGATTTTTTCAGACGAAATAGACCCCATTGTTAGCATATGTCTCAGATATATAACTCTAAATAAAGAATTTTGTTTCACAATATGCCTCATTAAATGACTAGAAATGCTTTGATACACTGATAAGCCAAAAACCATTAGACTGCTCGCAGCAACCTTGGTTCCGTCTGGTGGCGTTGCTGTCGCGTAACGCGGTAACAAATGTAATTAGGCTGTTTAGGTTGTTAAGTTGGTAAAGCCACGTAGCGCTCTGCATGAAAATCACTGGCTGTGCTGTGTGCAGTCTGTGGCTGGTTGGCATTGTTGGAATATTCGCCATTGTAGTGCGCAGTTGTAGGTGAGCCGCCAACAGTGGTGAATGTGGGGAGAGAAATGGCAGAATTTTGAGAGCGGACGATCTGGACATGTGTCCATCAGAAAGAGTACATTTGTAATATTGGATATAATGAACTGATATATATATATATATTATGACTTTTGAACATTATTAAGGTAAATACGTTGTTCGTTCTCTATCAAAATCTTTCATTTGCTAACTATGCCTATCAGTAGTTAGCGCCTTCAATAGTTTGAATCTTTTATTTAGCTGGCAGTATTGGCGCTCGCTGTATTGCAGTAGCTCGGGTAACGAAGATTTTTGTGAGGTAAGTGATTCATGAAAGGTATAGGTTATTGTTAGTCAGGGCCATTCTTCTGTAGGGATTTTTGAAAGTCAGATTGCGTTGCGCTGAAAATATTGTGTGTCAGTTTAGTGTTGATCAGAATAGGTAAAGAGCGAAATGTCTGAGTACGTTCAGTTCTGCTCAGCTGTTTGAAAATCAAATAATGTAAGAGGTTTATCAGCACAGTCATTCATAAATTTTTCTAAGGGGACGTTTCACAAAAGTATGTAAACGTATCAGACACGGGCGGAGGATCACCATAGCAAAGACATGGGCTGCAAATTGGGAAATCCATTGAGATAAACGGCTTTGACGGAGGGAAGGTTGCTGTTAAGCAGAGTACCTCGAGAAGCAAAGCCGGTCCAACGTTCACGTGCTACTGCTGTGAGCATCTAAGGAAAGAGTTAGAACGACAGTAAAACTACCACAAGGTGCTAAATGGTTGGACGTCAATGACCCTTCACAGAACGTGGGGTTCGGAGGCTTGTCTGCTCCGTAAAGTGGGATAGATGGTGATCTGAGCATCTCTGGCGAAAGAGCACAACGCTAGCGCACGCACAAGAGTTTCAGAGTACACCGTCCATCGAACTTTGTTGAACATGGGGCTCCGCTGCAGGCCATCCCAACGTGTTCGCACGTGGACACAACGACATCGCCAATTACGATTGCAGCGGGCAGGGCACCATCGCCGCCGTTGGATAAGCAGCTGCAGCAGCAAGTCGTATACTCCTAGATCACTCATTTGTTCCATAGTTTAATTCTTAATTTCTTGCCCGCATCTCGTGGTCGTGCGGTAGCGTTCTCGCTTCCCACGCCCGGGTTCCCGGGTTCGATTCCCGGCGGGGTCAGGGATTTTCTCTGCCTCGTGATGGCTGGGTGTTGTGTGATGTCCTTAGGTTAGTTAGGTTTAAGTAGTTCTAAGTTCTAGGGGACTGATGACCATAGATGTTAAGTCCCATAGTGCTCAGAGCCATTTGAACCATTTTTTTTGCGTGTTTTTGGTACTTGGTACTTCATAAATTTCGGGCGTATTATAGTATTTGAGAGTTGTAGCATCGCGTTTTAGTATCTGAATAGTGTAAAATCGCGTAGTCTCCTTCCGCCGCCGAGCAGTGTGTCAGCAGTGCGCAAGTAGCAGCATTACTGCATTTACTAGAGCAATCTTGTATTTTAATAACCGTTTAAATTTTGTGTCGATTTGTTTGCGCTCTCTGTAGATTAGTTCAGACGTTCTTTGCACAACAGTTTCTAGCATGGATAGGGAATGCAACTGCTGTGTTCGGATGCAGGCTGAGTTGGCATCCCTTCGCTCCCAGCTTTAGGCAGTGTTGGCTTCGGTCACACAGCTTGAGGCTGTTGCCAATGGGCATCACTGTGGGGGTCCGGATGGGGGTTTGTCGGGGACGGCCAGCTCGTCCCACGCATCCCCCGATCGGACTACGACTGTGGTTGCCCGGGATACTGCCCGCATTGAGGCTGATCCCTCACCTGTGGTAGAGTGGGAGGCCGTCTCAAGGTGTGGCAGGGGGCGAAAGACATTCCGGAGGGCTGAACGGAAGGCCTCTCCAGTTTGTCTGACGAACCGGTTTCAGGCTCTGTCTCAGGCTGATACTGATCTTCGGCCTGACATGGCTGCTTGTCCTGTTCCAGAGGTTGCCCCTCATTCTGCAAGATCCAGGCGGTCGCAGAGGGTGGGCCTACTGGTAGTTGGGAGCTCCAACGTCAGGCGCGTAATGGGGCCCCTTAGGGATATGGCAGCAAGTGAGGGGAAGAAAACCAATGTGCACTCCGTGTGCATACCGGGGGGAGTCATTCCAGATGTGGAAAGGGTCCTTCCGGATGCCATGAAGGGTACAGGGTACACCCATTTGAAGGTGGTCGCTCATGTCGGCACCAATGATGTGTGTCGCTATGGATCGGAGGAAATCCTCTCTGGCTTCCGGCGGCTATCTGATTTGGTAAAGACTGCCAGTCTCGCTAGCGGGATGAAAGCAGAGCTCACCATCTGCAGCATCGTCGACAGGACTGACTGCGGACCTTTGGTACAGAGCCGAGTGGAGGGTCTGAATCAGAGACAAAGACGGTTCTGCGACCGTGTGGGCTGCAGATTCCTCGACTTGCGCCATAGGGTGATGGGGTTTCGGGTTCCGCTGGATAGGTCAGGAGTCCACTACACGCAACAAGCGGCTTCACGGGTAGCAGGGGTTGTGTAGCGTGGGCTGGGCGGTTTTTTAGGTTAGATGGCCTTGGGCAAGTACAGAAAGGGCAACAGCCTCAACGGGTGCGGGTCAAAGTCAGGACATGCGGGGACCAAGCAGCAATCGGTATTGTAATTGTAAACTGTCGAAGCTGTGTTGGTAAAGTACCGGAACTTCAAGCGCTGATAGAAAGCACCGAAGCTGAAATCGTTATAGGTACAGAAAGCTGGCTGAAGCCAGAGATAAATTCTGCCGAAATTTTTACAAAGGTACAGACGGTGTTTAGAAAGGATAGATTGCACGCAACCGGTGGTCGAGTGTTCGTCGCTGTTAGTAGTAGTTTATCCTGTAGTGAAGTAGAAGTGGTTAGTTCCTGTGAGTTATTATGGGTGGAGGTTACAATCAACAACCGAGCTAGGTTAATAATTGGCTCCTTTTACCGACCTCCCGACTCAGCAGCATTAGTGGCATAACAACTGCGAGAAAATTTGGAATACATTTCACATAAATTTTCTCAGCATGTTATAGTCTTAGGAGGAGATTTCAATTTACCAGATATAGACTGGGACACTCAGATGTTTAGGACGGTTGGTAGGGACAGAGCATCGAGTGACATTATACTGAGTGCGCTATCCGAAAATTACCTCGAGCAATTAAACAGAGAACTGACTCGTGGAGATAACATCTTGGACCTACTGATAACAAACAGACATGAACTTTTCGACTCTGTATGTGCAGAACAGGGAATCAGTGATCATAAGGCCGTTGCAGCATCCCTGAATATGGAAGTTAATAGGAATATAAAAAAGGGGAGGAAGGTTTATCTGTTTAGCAGGAGTAATAGAAGGCAGATTTCAGACTACCTAACAGATCAAAACGACAATTCCTGTTCCGACACTGACAATGTTGAGTGTTTATGGAAAAAGTTCAAGGCAATCGTGAAATGCGTTTTAGACAGGTACGTGCCGAGTAAAACTGTGAGGGACGGGAAAAACCCACCGTGGTACAACAACAAAGTTAGGAAACTACTGCGAAAGCAAAGAGAGCTTCACTCCAAGTTTAAACGCAGCCAAAACCTCTCAGACAAACAGAAGCTAAGCGATGTCAAAGTTAGCGTAAGGAGGGCTATGCGTGAAGCGTTCAGTGAATTCGAAAGTAAATTTCTATGCACCGACTTGACAGAAATTCCTAGGAAGTTCTAGTCTTACGTTAAATCAGTAAGTGGCTCGAAACAGCATATCCAGACACTCCGGGATGATGATGGCATTGAAACAGAGGATGACACGCGTAAAGCTGAAATACTAAACACCTTTTTCCTCAGCTGTTTCACAGAGGAAGACCGCACTGCAGTTCCTTCTCTAAATCCTCGCACAAACGAATAAATAGCTGACATCGAAATAAGTGTCCAAGGAATAGAAAAGCAACTGGAATCACTCAACAGAGGAAAGTCCACTGGACCTGACGGGATACCAATTCGATTCTACCCAGAGTACGCGAAAGAACTTGTCCCCCTTCTAACAGCCGTGTACCGCAAGTCTCTAGAGGAACGGAAGGTTCCAAATGATTGGAAAAGAGCACAGGTAGTCCCAGTCTTCAAGAAGTGTCGTCGAGCGGATGCGCAAAACTATAGACCTATATCTCTGACGTCGATCTGTTGTAGAATTTTAGAACATGTTTTTTGCTCGAGTATCATGTCGTTTTTGGAAACCCAGAATCTACTATTTAGGAATCAACATGGATTCCGGAAACAGCGATCGTGTGAGACCCAACTCGCTTTATTTGTTCATGAGACCCAGAAAATATTAGATACAGGCTCCCAGGTAGATGCTATTTTTCTTGACTTCCGGAAGGCGTTCGATACAGTTCCCCACTGTCGTCTGATAAACAAAGTAAGAGTCTACGGAATATCAGACCAGCTGTGTGCCTGGATTGAAGAGTTTTTAGCAAACAGAACACAGCATGTTGTTATCAATGGAGAGACGTCTACAGACGTTAAAGTAACCTCTGGCGTGCCACAGGGGAGTGTTGTGGGACCATTGCTTTTCACAATATATATAAATGACCTAGTAGATTGTGTCGGAAGTTCCATGCGGCTTTTCGCGGATGATGCTGTAGTATACAGAGAAGTTGCAGCATTAGAAAATTGTAGCGAAATGCAGGAAGATCTGCAGCGGATAGGCACTTGGTGCAGGGAGTGGCAACTGACCCTTAACATAGACAAATGTAATGTATTGCGAATACATAGAAAGAAGGATCCTTTATTGTATGATTATATGATAGCGGAAAAAACACTGGTAGCAGTTACTTCTGTAAAATATCTGGGAGTATGCGTGCGGAACGATTTGAAGTGGAATGATCATATAAAATTAATTGTTGGTAAGGCGGGTACCAGGTTGAGATTCATTGGGAGAGTCCTTCGAAAATGTAGCCCATCAACAAAGGAGGTGGCTTACAAAACACTCGTTCGACCTATACTTGAGTATTGCTCATCAGTGTGGGATCCGTACCAGATCGGGTTGACGGAGGAGATAGAGAAGATCCAAAGAAGAGCGGCGCGTTTCGTCACAGGGTTATTTGGTAACCGTGATAGCGTTACGGAGATGTTTAACAAACTCAAGTGGCAGACTCTGCAAGAGAGGCGCTCTGTATCGCGGTGTAGCTTGCTCGCCAGGTTTCGAGAGGGTGCGTTTCTGGAAGAGGTATCGAATATATTGCTTCCCCCTACTTATACCTCCCGAGGAGATCACGAATGTAAAATTAGAGAGATTAGAGCGCGCGCGGAGGCTTTCAGACAGTCGTTCTTCCCGTGAACCATACGCGACTGGAACAGGAAAGGGAGGTAATGACAGTGGCACGTAAAGTGCCCTCCGCCACACACCGTTGGGTGGCTTGCGGAGTATAAATGTAGATGTAGATGTAGATGTAGACCGTCGATCAATGGAAACGTGTCAGCTCTTTCGGTGAATCACATTTTCGCTACCCTAGGTTGAAGGTCGTTTCCTCAAACGCCGTCATACAGATTAACGACGGCTCGAAGCGCGCAGCGCGCCACGAACGCCACGGATGCTATAGAAGACATTCTCCTGCGCTTGCATGCGACCTATAGCAGTAATGGAAGACACGCTGGAAGCTGCGAACCACCTGCATCCCTTCATGCTTGACGCCATCTTCAGCAGTATACTGTCCGTGTCTCGGAGCCAGAAATGTGCTACATTGGTCTGAGGAGCATTATAGTGAACTTACGTTGATGTCTAGGCGACCAAATTGAGATAAATCATGCGGGACCCATCTGGGTCGCCATCGGGAGCCTTCAGTGCGTTCGCAAATCAGGGGTCCGTTATTTACTCGAACTATATGATCTGTGGGTAGACATCTGATGCCACGTACCTCCACAAACCTACCAACAAACTGTCGGATCCCTAATACGCAGAGTCAGTGATTTATTTTGTTTCAAAGATGGAGAAACAAGCCATTAAGTAGGTGGTCATAATGTTTTTTTTTTTTTTCCCATCAGTATATGTGTCGATCCATAGGCACTCCTGAAGGCAAGAAACAAAGAATCTCACGAGCCGCCTTCTAAGGAGAATCATTGCAAATGTCGAAAGCACCTCTGCTTCCTGTAGGTCTGCATATCAGCAGCGTTGTATAGTAGATGACCATCTGGACAAGCAGATTTACGATTCACGGAGCACACAGTTTGTTAATTCTGAGGGATATGTCAACAAACTAAGTATTACTATGGAACGATTTTAGAAAGAGCTTTTCGACAAATATGTGGTGTTAAGCCCGTTAAAAGAGGGCATTATTCGAGAGCAACGACATTTGATAACAAGCAGTCTTTTTTATGTATGGGTTGGCATCACTAGAAATTTCTTAAAGAAAATGGTTTTCCCGTGTTTTAGTAAACGCTTTATTTTCCTGTTTAGTATTTAGCTAATTCCAAAAATTACTTTTGATAGTATCAAAGGAGTCGACATTAGCTGAATGTTAAGTAATGAAACGAAGTTTTTGTTTCAAAATAACAGAACAGCATTTGCACGAAAATTACTTCCTGCAAGAAAGCTATCAAATAAGCAAATCTGGGGAGACAGAATCCAAGCTTTCCAATTAAACATAGAAACACGCCAAGAGTAGTTTTGAAGATTGCCAGGATAACGCGGCGACTTTGATATACTTCCATTGTAGTGGTACTAACTTGGCTGGTAGTGGTCACTGAAGTTCCTCTGAAATATTAAAATCTCACTAACTGAAATGTACTAAATTCGCAGTCTCATAATTGAGCATTGACACGACACCACCGAGTTAAATATGAAATTACTTTACATTGACTTGGCTCCAAACACATTATAAAGATTATCAGCTTCTCCTGTCAATTTTCCCATAGCGCCAACAAACCAGGCTAGCTATTACACTTCATGTACTTCAAAAGTGGCAACATATTTCGTACGCAGTTCCATAACAAACTCAGCACTCGTGTCTCCACCCATTATAAATCCCCTAAACACAGTTTTTAATTACGAATCATTTTCATATTGAGTCACAAACATGAAACATTGTGGAGGCAAATATAATGACTGATACAGTTCATGTGCATATGTAACCTCATGAGGGTGAGCCACAGAAATTCATTTACGGCAATGATTAGTTATATATTTTGTCTTGTAATAACCATAATATATTAACATTTGCACATAATTGTTCGTGTAATCGTATATGAGGGGGCAATTTTGAACAGAAATGTTAACTGAGTGAATGCTGACAGAAGGCTCTGTCACGGAGATTTCACCACAACAATTAATAGGCAAAGACTATTACACATAGATGACATCGTGGTGAACAGTTACTGCAGACTGCTGGACCTGTTGTTCGGTGTTTCTGTGTATAGAAAAGTGTATGAATAATTCGCGAAATCTGTACTTACATTTTAATTTTTAATGATAATAATGTCGAGACTAGTGACAAAATGTTACAAAGAATCAAATAACAACCTGGTTTAGCGACATAACGGGTAACTGGTATGGTGTATCCCCTTTTCTTATAGCCGGGTGATTGAAAGATAACGTAAAGCAGAACATTATGCTCTTATGTATCAGTCGTGCTTGTATTTTCATTGCGAGCAGAGTTTGGGGTCTCCGAGATGTTTGCAGCGCAATACAACAAAGACGCCATATGGTAGCTATTTACCGAGCGAAGTGTTAATGTAGTTTGCAAATTGTAATTCAGGTTTCCTGTGGTTTCCCTAAACCGTTTAAAGCGAATGCTGCGATACTTTCTGTCAAAACGGCTCTGCCGGTTAGTTTCCCAGCCTTGGACAACCAGAAGTTGTTCTCCATGCCTAATGAACGGGTGGGCAAGCTAATCTTCGTTCCTTTCTCGATAAGTTTCCTTCCTTTCCATGATCCCAGACGAACAGCGTTATTTTATAGCATTTGAATAACATACAAAGAGTCTGAGCTATGAATGGCTACTCATATTTGTTTCATGGAAGGAGAAGCTCTAGGGGAAACGATGCACAACAACTTTCAAAGTAGAACTACAAACTATTGAAAAGGTGTTTATCATCAAACACGCAAATGTTACCACTACTACCTAAAAGGTGTAGTTTGTATGAAATCTGTATATATTATTTCGCTCTCAGCAGATAACGTTCTTTCTCTGTTAACATTTTCAGTGGTTTCTGACAGTGGATGGTAATACGAGAATAAACGGAATATGCAACGCTTTTGAAATGTTTTAGAACCCAGAGCCAGCCAGCATTTTTAATTGAGAGGAGAGTAGCGACAAACGGTGAAATAACTTTTACATGCCGCCACTACAAAGGACTTTGGCTACTAGTGGTAATAGTTAGTATTCATTACATGTTCTGGATATCATCAAATTGAATTCAGTTAATAAGTTTGTTGGATGGCAGTGCGGGACGAAAATTCGGTTAGCAAAAATAAGAATTTTTTTCCAGGTGGGAGGTTCAAATGGCTCTGAGCACTATGGGACTAAACATCTATGGTCATCAGTCCCCTAGAACTTAGAACTACTTAAACCTAACTAACCTAAGGACATCACATACATCCATGCCCAAGGCAGGATTCAAACCTGCGACCGTAGCAGTCGCACCGTTCCGGACTGAAGCGCCTACAACCGCTGGGCCACTGCGGTCGGCGCACCAATGGTATCTGTTCTTTCGGACATGTCTGAAAGAACAGACACAATCTTCATATTCATATAATAGGTCAATAGCTGACTTTAGAAATGAGTGTATCTGACAGCCGAATTGCATTAAGAAATATGAAGGTCTTTGCCAGGCAGTGGATTTCAAAAGGATGGTTCTGATGGCTTAGGAATAGAGCTTTATCCTTACCACAAAAATTACATTGGTTCCACAGTCAGAGGAAAAATGTAACAAATTAAAGAAATAAAAACTCCGGAACTAAGACAAAAGTTTGGCTAAACGTAATTATCTAAAGAAAGTAGTTCATTATAGCAAGGAGATCCTACAAACCACATCTTGCTGAAGACAGCTGTCATCCGGGAATTGAGTTATAAAGTTTATAATGATTATGTAATCGACACATTAACGTGATCAGTACTGTGTACGCAAAATAGTAACTGATATGTGCCGAAAAGTCAATTCATTTAAACTGAGCACTCTTAGAAACTAATTCATAACTTTAATTATATATAAGTAATTGAATATTATTATCTAAACACCATCTTCGCTTCTCTGAGCAGATTTCCAACATTTCCAATTTAATTTAGTCGACCTTTGGCACAATTAAGTGCTTGTGCTAGGAAATCGTAGTAGGAGAAGGTCACTCCAGGGCAGATGCTGGCTAGATATGGCACCGCCAATCACACCCCGCGGACACGTGTCGCTAATGGGGAATATCCACGTCTGAGGCAGCTGACGTGTCGTGTCACGGCGCCCACATTGTCACATTGCCATTAGCGCTGGCGTCTTCCCTGAAGCAACTAGACATCACACTAGCGCGCATGACGTTGCTTTCAATTCCATTTGCAGATGAGTCATTATCGATTTCGATTCACCGCTCCGGATTCCGTTAACCGTACAAGTTGAAAGTAATGCGTCTTGTTATTTCGCAATATGAACTTAGAAAAATGTACAGAAAATGCATGCGCAGATATATGTCACAGCTTTCTGTTGATGTAAAGAAATTATTACGCATTCTGGAGTAGACAAGAAATGATGCCCAAGGAAAAAACGACGAAACGTTTCAAAGCGTTTAAGTTTCCAAGGACCCAACCATCGAGAGCAAGGGAGAACAGCTCTTCCCCTCCCACCTGGAGTCCGCAGCTCGTGGTCGTGCGGTAGCGTTCTCGCTTACCAACGCCCGGGTTCCCGGGTTCGATTCCCGGCGGGGTCAGGGATTTTCTCTGCCTCGTGATGACTGGGTGTTGTATGCTGTCCCTTGGTTAGTTAGGTTTAAGTAGTTCTAAGTTCTAGGGGACTGATGACCATAGATGTTAAGTCCCACAGTGCTCAGAGGCATTTGAACCTCCCACCTGGAAAAAAATTCTTATTTTTGCTAACCAAGTTTTCGTCCCGCACCGCCATCCAACAAACTTTTAACTGAATTCAATTTGATGATATCCAGAACATGTAATGAATACTAACTATTACCAATAGTAGCTAAAGTCCTTTGTAGTGGCGGCATGTAAAAGTTATTTCACCGTTCGTCGCTACTCTCCTCTCAATTAAAAATGCTGGCTGGCTCTGGGTCCTCAAACATTTCAAAAGCGTTGCATATTCCGTTTATTCTCGTATTACCATCCACTGTCAGAAACCACTGAAAATGTTAACAGAGAAAGAACATTATCTGCTGAGAGCGAAATAATATATACAGATTTCATACAAACTACACCTTTTAGGTAGCAGTGGTACCATTTGCGTGTTTGATGACAAACACCTTTTCAATAGTTTGTAGTTCTACTTTGAAAGTTGTTGTGCATCGTTTCCCATAGAGCTTCTCCTTCCATGAAACAAATATGAGTAGCCATTCATAGCTCAGACTCTCTGTATGTTATTCAAATGCAATAAAATAACGCTGTTCGTCTGGGATCATGGAAAGGAAGGAAACTTATCGAGAAAGGAACGAAGATTAGCTTGCCCACCCGTTCATTAGGCATGGAGAACAACTTCTGGTTGTCCAAGGCTGGGAAACTAACCGGCAAAGCCGTTTTGACAGAAAGTATCGCAGCATTCGCTTTAAACGGTTTAGGGAAACCACAGGAAACCTGAATTACAATTTGCAAACTACATTAACACTTCGCTCGGTAAATAGCTACCATATGGCGTCTTTGTTGTATTGCGCTGCAAACATCTCGGAGACCCCAAACTCTGCTCGCAATGAAAATACAAGCACGACTGATACATAAGAGCATAATGTTCTGCTTTACGTTATCTTTCAATCACCCGGCTATAAGAAAAGGAGATACACCATTCCTCTACAGGGAACACAGTTCCCGTTCGACGTGTGCATTTCGACTATTATTTACTGCGAATGGCCGAGCTTCACTTTCAGTACCTTCCTTCTTCAGTCACGCTTATATTGGGTCACGAGTGTATATCGTTGGTACGTGCATAACCAGATTCTCTGATCATTGGCTTAAGCCGTTTCTACACAAGTGGCTTTCTTATCTCAAACGACAGTTCATGTCGAGGGTGTTTACTGTAGTAACTCTGGCATATTATTCCTGCACTGAGACTCACTTGTCACGAGCGGTCGTTTGTGTTTCCACGTCGCCACCAAACATTACAGCTGTTCTGACAGAACTGAACGTTGAATGAGAGGTAGTGAGGGAATTTTAGACTTACAGAAACTCAGAACGTAGTAACATCGTTAATGAACTGTCAATGAGAGTAGCATTCACTAATGGCCAAAGCTAAATTCATAGCGGGTGTTCTTGAAAAGGTCATGTGGTAGATTATCCACACTGATGAGAACTGAAAGAATGGTGAAAATGTTGTTCAATCATTTGCAAGCAACAGCATTCACTTGCGCAGGAAAATATATGACACAAACACATTAACTAATATTTAAAATGCAGTGCCTAGCGACTTATCACTTTATCAATCGTGTCTCGTTTTCCTTCAGGATGCCAAACTTTCTCCAAAACTTTTGTCTTTCAATTGAACCGATTTTTCTTTTTAATTCTGAAACAGTTTTCATTAAAGAACTTTTTAATATATTTGTGTTCTTACTTGTGCGCAGTGTAGGCTTTTTCTTTGTCACGGCACTGTAAAACGTTGTAATTTTTTACTCTCAGTAAGTTGGTCTCTCTTGTGGAAGAGCTCTAGCAGAAAAAATATCAAGGCGTCATGTAATCTTCGCAATGTGTCAGGAAAATAAAACAAGCAACAAGTAAATGTTAAGCAGACAAAAGCACAGAATTCATTCGTATAAGTCGAGTGAGCGAGACAACAGTTGGTGCACTTCCCATGTTAGCAGACACGCCACTGTCCCCCACCCACCCGCCTTCCCGTGCATGTGCAGTCTTCATCATACTCACGCTCTGAGATCGCTACACTCGACACAATCGATTGATCGCTGACGTCTACCGGCCTAATCTGAACGTGATAGGCGGCTCATTTACACGCTGGCATGCCACGCGCACCCACCATGCGCAGTAGATTTAGACAAGAAAGTCGCTCCTGTAAAACAGGCTTTAGATTAATGGTCTTCCGCACAATTTGCAGTGGCTTAGCGCAACTGGGCAGGCAAGAGCTGTCTCCTGGAAATGGGAGCTCGTCCCGTCTCCTGGCCATGTGATTCCCGAATTTACGAGTCTACCGTAAAGCTCTGCCTATCGACCGCTGACGCTTTCGGCCTGCTCCTTCGCCTGGCTTTTCTAAATCGGGCCTTCCGTCGAACAAAAGGGAAACTGCGCATAAAAAACAGACACAAAGCCTTCTCCCTCTGAATTTAAATCTCAGCCGTCCCGTAGAGACTGCGCATTTATTTGTGATACATGTGGAGTACCTGAGTCCTGCTATATCTTCGAACATGCGAATTGTCAAGCATAATCTGTTACTCTCACAGATATTTTACATATCCATCATAACTACCTTCCTTGTACAAACACATCATAGTTAAACTGGAGCCATCCTGCTCAAAGAAACATAGAATACACCTTTCTTCACTGCTCATGAGCATATGCGAATGACACGAGTAAAGCGATCCACAAGCCTTTTGTAAAGCGGTGTAAAGTTAAATGTAAATGCGAATCATAATAGAACTGTGCATTTTTCATTGGCACCATAACATGGGGGTAAGCTACGATATGTGTTAGGAAAGTTCTATGACCATCCATGATATTAAAGCCGAGTTCAAACTAGAGAGGAGATGAATAGGCTTTTATTAGTTGTTCGTTGGTGTTCGTTGTATTATTTGTCAGGAGCACCACGTGTTCTCTAAAGGCAGTCATTAAGACTACCTTCAGATGGGGTCAGCGTGGATACCTTGGAAGCATAGTGGTTTCTGTGGCAACATAATGCGGAACAACATTTTTCATAGCACTTACGAACAGCGTATCGGGTTTTTTGAATGTTGAGTAGAACGTGGATCAAGGATCCCTTTCTATGTCACAGGCTGGAACGATCACATGACATATTGGACTGCACCTTTTTTAAGGTGAAGCACTGGATTTCGTGTTTTGCGTATTAGAACTCGCACGCTAAGAACATATGCTGTTTCAATCCAATGCATCGTTTAAGGTTCAATTTGTTTCAATATGAAGTCATTAAATGACAATTTTCTGGTGAATTATGCTACGTTACTTTAAAGTACAAAGGTATGGATGGGACATTACCTTGTCCAGAAGTTTTACTCAACAAAAGTCTGTGTGCACCTCCACTGATTATGCTGAAATGAAATTTTCAGTCGAAAGTGGGAGGTATAGAAGGAAACAAGTGTTAGATACAACTATAGATGGGTAAAGGGAGCGCATGTCTCGAGACGCTAGAGAACTTCTCGTAAAGCATGCCTCATGAGAATTTCGTGAATGTGATCACGCTTTTGACGTCACACTTCCGTGGCACTCAAGAGTCTGAGGACGACAGTAGACTTGGACTCCTGCGGAACTGCAGCAGTAGTGTCATAAATGGAGGTGTGGGTTTCTAGTCATAGAAGCGAAAAGGAAATAATGACCTTGAGAATATTTCTCAGATGTTCCAGAAAGCAAAGAGCAACTTCGTATTTGTTACCGGTACATTCTTATTGAAATCAGAAATACAGCACGAAGACAGCCATCAAACAGTGGCTCTTATTTGAAAATCGGTGGTTCAAGTTTCCAGTATGACCAGTAACGACAGTGTTGCCTGGGGTTACTTTTTTTTCAATTTGTTGATTGATTATTTGCCATTTTGTCATCACACTTACCCAAATCTGCACTGATTTCACGTACTAGAGTGTAAAATGTATTCTCGCACCTAGAGGATAATTTTGCTAACCTTAGGAAACGATTCCTGAGAGAGATGATACGGACATATGCCAGGAAACTTGATCGAGTCCAGAGAGATAAAAGAAACTGTAGGTTTCAATGACTCAAAGCTTACAAGAGAACTCACCAGGCAAGTGGGAAAGTTGTGACTGCACTACTGCTTTAGCCCCACACCCACAGCAATGAGCTGGAGCAACAACATGTAGCAGTTACATTACAAAAAAATGGTTCAAATGGCTCTAAGCACTATGGCACTTAACATCTGAGGACATCAGTCCCCTACACTTAGAACTACTTAAACCTAACTAACCTAAGTACATGACACACATCCATGCCCGAGGCAGGATTCGAACCTGCGACCGTAGCAGCAGCGCGGTTCCGGATTGAAGCGCCTAGAACCGCTCTCCCACAGCGGCCGGCGCAATTACATTACACTTCGTATCTCCAAAGGCACATTTTCCAGCAGGGGAGGCAGGGTCTCGTGCAGGAAGTGCAGATATACCTCATCTGTGAGGCATTATGGATGGAACACTAGCCCCCTGAGACGGTCGCCAAAATTCCCGGCCCACGCATTGAGGCTGAACCGGCGCTGACTGGTCGTTGCTGCCACACCATGGGGATTCTCCGCAGTCCTCAGATGGGTGTGGAAGGTTACGAATTTGATATCAGTCGCAAAGTGCAAGGCTTCTGCTTGCATTAAAAAGACTTATTAAAATGTGGCCTCGTTCTAAAAGAGACACTTAACCCCAGAGAACTGCCTACTACTGTACAAAAGCAGTAACGCAAGCTGCCATATATCATGGACTTTGATACTTGCCTTGGCGTATCGAAATAAGGAAGCAAGTAATTAATGTAACTTTCGTCTCAATCTTAACTACCATGTATGCAATGTCGACTATCTGGGATGTTTTTCAAACTTTATCAAGTCAAAACTGGTGAGAAATTCATCCTTATGCAATCCAATGGGCAAAAACAAAACTATATAATGGTGTCTTGCATAAGGTGGAATTCCTCTCCAGTTTTTATTACTAAACACGAAAATAAGAAGAGCTGCGACACTGAAAAGATTATTATGTATCAAGGCTCTAATATTAAACTGCACAACGGTTAGATTCCTGTAATACGCTTCGATTACGTTGTGACGAAGTGCACTTCCCAGGCACATTCATTTGGTGTAAAATCTGATAATCTATTAACTTGACACCTACAACTTTCGGGGGACATTTAGAGAATGTACACGTACATGGCAAGAGGAACCATTTGAAAGGCAACTGTGAGAAAGAGTATGAATTTATTACAATGACCAGTAACCCACGTAGAACACACGACCTAACCTTACATTAACAATAAATTTTATATAGTACCTCATTTGTAGAAGTTAGGTTTAAATGAAGTAACAAAGGATCGCCAGCGCTGATTATCTCGAAGGTAATGACACGACAGTTGGGGATCCATGCAGAATGGGAGAATAATACTACATTAATATTGAAATAGATACGCAGCATTTTAATAGAAAGGAATAAAACTTCCTCCACCACTTCTGAATCATACCAGAGGAATAGATGGACTTAAGTAGAAGTCAGAGATTACGCACTAAATACAGCAAATTCGTAATTTTCGTGATATATGAAAATTGTTATAAAACTGGGGTTCATTCTGCATGATTATTTATCCCATTCATTAATAAGCACTACGCGTACGGTCTCGTCACTTTGTGCACGCGTGCAAAAATTCATACTACAGTAATGAAGGAAAGAAATTCATATGTCGCGGTCTATTCAGGCAGTTCACTTTAATATTACGACGCAAACGCTAAAGCCTATAACTATAACCAAGCAGAGGCAAACTTAAACTTGGTTCTGCACGCGACTCATTACTCGATATCATCAGCCTACTCATACCAAAGAATCAAATTTATGTCAGTATCGCTATGCTACCGTATTTAGAAAAGCACCGTATTTACACAGATTCGAAGTGATTTTGAATGGAAGGAACACCAGTGCTGACAGCACGTGTTCAGAGTTGGCACGAGCAAAGAGAGAAATCTAAGTTAAACGTCAGCCACGAGAATTGATCATATGGAACTCCACGATTCGAAACGAAAAAAGTTCCCAAACTTTTAATGAAATAAATGAAGCAGTTTCCTAACCAAAAGAAGTGTCTGTCCTCACTAACAGAAACGTAAAGATGTTCCAAAATATGTTCCGATGAACATCACGCTTACCACACCAGCTTCAGAAACAAGAGCGAGGATCCTGAAACATTAGCCAGTGGCCACTGCCATGGGAACATGCTATTATTTTTCTTTAAAAAAAGTGGTAGGATGGTTCGTAAATGGCTCCTTGAGACGAAAGAGCAGGAAACGCTCTAATATTCAAAGAATCAAAATTATTCAACCGTTCAAAAAAGCCAGCCGATGGTGGTTGTCGCAAAAATTAGACTTCTTACTAAATGGAATTTGGCTGTTTCTCATTCACAGTGTTTCGGAGCGAAACCAGTGGGAATGTTTTGACTCCAAAATAATCACTTTGCTAGATCTCTCTACAGAAGCTTACGAAGGTTAGCACTACACTACCAGACAACACAATAGAATCTCTGTGTCCCCCAGTGACACATTCGAAGACATACACCCACACATTCATACTTGCTGAGATTACTGTTTCAGGTGTTGTGAGGGTTTACGATACCTCCTTTCGTGAGAGTTCGTCTCATTTGCAAATGCGATGGATGGCAGAAATCCCAGAACCGTGGTGGTCTTTGCGACGAACCACTGACATAACCGGTCGTGCTGAGTATTCGTAGGCAATAAGGCGTACACGCATTGTAAGTGATACGGATAGTGGCAGTTGGCATGGAGATATTTCTCACGGTTGCCTGGCTTACCCCATTCTAGCGGGCCAGCTGCCTAGTGATGACACAGGTGACACTGTCAAATATCTTTTATCTCCATCTTCAAGCGAGTATACCACTCCTGGAAAGCATTTCTGGCCTTATGTCCATACGAACGTTTTGCTCTTTTCGTCTCACGGATCGTTACCTGCAGTTTTTCCCCAGTTACGAAGATCACCCTGTATATATTTCGGCTTTGGAACAAAGTGAGAACAGGAACAAGCACTGCATACTGTAGATTCTGTAGTATTTATTTCACATGTGAAAATGAAACTTTGCATCAAATAGAATTAAACTTTTAGTAGCTGTTCATGTGGAAGTGCAACGAGTATTGGGGTACTTAGGGTTTTCTTTTCCCTTTTTAATACACTAACGGAAATTTACTCCATGGGCAAATCGGCGAACGCTATCACGCTGAAACTTTAGCGTTTCCATGCTTGTGGGATATTTTTATGAGAATTTGATCTTCACATGAGCCAATTGCAAGTAGAGTCAAAAGCTTTTCGTGCAGATGAAGAAAGCTGTGAGAACATGATGGCTGCCGACTGTGTCTAACGATACTGGAATTTTCCAGATGAAGATCGCAAAATACTATTCCCACAAAGTGTACTCACGCAGCTTATTACCATCTTTAGGGCTCCGAGGAAGGTAGAATCATTTTCATGAGCAAAATGGGAGCATCATACCAGTAGATCGTGCCTACAGTTGCCTGTAGTGCAATATCTGAAGGACGAAGGGTGACAATGTTGTCGGAGGACAACAATGTGGCAAGAAGAGAAGACATGAGTTCTTCCAGAAGGGCTCTCCACAAGAAAATGCCAGGAATTTTCAACTGGCTCTGACGAATAGACAGAAGCCAACAGGTGAAATACGGGCGGAATTAACAGGTAGAGTGTTACCATTAATTCTCAGGAATAGTTTATCAGGAACTGTGTTGAGACCTTGACTTTCCATGCGTCGTTTACCACTGACATCTTACCACCGACAACAAAGACCTACATCGCCCAGAGTGAAATCAACTTGGACATTAACTGGAATACTGGGAGTTTGAGCGACGAGTTTCGCGTCTGTCTACGACTTTGGATCGACGCCAACATTCCTGTGAACGAGCTGGTGAAACATCGCAGATAGCAGGTAACTGGAGACCAATTCCTCTACAACTGACGGAAGGAAGAAAGATTAGAGATTAACGTCCCGTCGACAACGAGGTCATTAGAGGCGGAGCACAAGCTCGGATTAAGAAAGATGGGGAAGGAAATCGGCCGTTATCTTTACAAAGGACCATCCCAGCATTTTCCTTGACGGATTTAGGAAATCATGGAAAATCTAAATCCAGATGGCCGGACTGAGATTTCAGACGGCATCCTTTCGAATGGGCCTCTAGTATGCTAACCACTGCGCCACGTCCCTCGATCATCTCTCTGCAGTTCTTGGAATCACTGTGTTGGGAGCTGTTGGACAACAGGACTGATCTGGTAACTATTGAACATAACCTGGATACTCGTCAATATGTGATAAGAATGCAAATCCTATTGTCAAGCCTTCCATGACCAAGGTATCAAATGGCACAGATAACATATTCCAGCGGGATAATGCAAGATCCTACACTCAGATCACACGACAAACTCCTTATGAAATGGACAGATCTTTTATTGGTCTGTCTAGTCCACTGATTTGCCACTTATAGATTATGTCTGCGATGCAACGGTAAGTATATGTTTTCATATCAGCCTCTAGTAACAAAACTTCATGAACTGATCCATCATGTGTTTCAGAGATTCCTGAACACAATTGGTGGCTGTTTGCTTTCATGCTACAGCGAATACAAAAGTATATTCAGTCCCTAGGCAGTCACACCATAGTACATTATGTTAATGATGAGCATCAGTTCTGGATGGATAGAAGTTTAATTACTTAATACTCGTTATGTGCTCAACATCTCTAAAAAGCCTGATAAATATCGGTTCAGTGCTTCATAGTCTAACACTTTCCATTTCCGTGAATATAATTCCTTAGGTAAAACTCCCTTGCTAACATCAATCGAATACATCTGGAAAGTTTTTAAAAAAGTGTGAATATCGACACAAAAAAGAGCTACCACCCTCTGTTTCAAATATTTGTTTGTTCCCATAAACTAGATTCCAAACTATTTTAGGCTCATCTTCTGATGGGTCACACACAGCAGATACATCTCTGTTTCCGTGGTGTGAAGTTCTAGAAGCTACTCTTCTGGGTTGAAGCTCTGGTTGTTAAAACCTCTCTCTCATGGAACATCATTGCCGCCTAACATTCATCGCCAGCTGTCTTCACTATATCGACGACTAGAAGTCGGCCTCTCCTGCAGCGGACGAACGTTACACCATCGCTGGACCGCACTACGACGACTAATCCATCAGAATGAGGACATCGCCCGGAATCTATCGACCAAAATCTATCGACCAGCTCTATCAGACACTGAAGGCGTACCTGTCTAAATCATCCCAGAAACTCAAAACCCAGTATCTTCCTCTTCCTTTTTATCAAGAAAATGTGAAGAAAAACTCCAAAGCCTCAAGACACTCCTCAATCACATTCAGCAATATCCACTGCGGAAGAGGCAAAGATACTGTGTTGAGTGGTACTTAAGTAAATAAATTAGTGAAATCAAAGTGAACTAGAAATTAGAATATAAATGGAAAACTTGGTTTAGTTAGAGAGTTACATACTCGCATTCAGCGGGCAAAAACAGCAGAACAGAAGAGACAATGACCATGAAGTCAGCGAGTTCCACATAAGTGGGCGCTGTCGATTCAGCCGTCAGGGCATCGCCCGACCGGCTCACGTGTTTCTCAGTTGTCGCATGTGAGCAAAGGCCCTCGCCTACATTCCAAGAGCCAATGACCGACGTTAAGAAGATTCTTCGAGAAGCTTTTCAACGTGACGGAAGAGGCAATGACCGGCTCACGTGTTTCTCAGTCGTCACACGCGATCAGAGGCCCCCGCCTACATTCCAAGAGCCAATGACCGAGGTCAAGAAGATTCTTCGAGAAGCTTTTCAACGTGACAGAAGAGGCAATGGCCGTGAAGTCGTTCACCTCCAGTAAACTGAAGTGTATAAATACGCGAGACGCGGTGGGCCCGACAGAGGTAGACAGATGAAGAGATGAAGAGAGAAAGACAGTTGAAGACAGATGAAGACAGATGAAGACGGAAGAAGACGGATGAAGACAGATGAAGACGGGGACGAAGACGAAGACGGGGACGGAGACGAAGAGGAGAGACGAAGGAAGAAAAGAAGAGTAGCCGCAGTTTTCAGTCAGTTTCGGTGCTGAAGACCGTCATGCAAGAAGAGACTGCATCATGCACAGACGCACCAAGTCCGCCGCTGTAATGGAATAGCAAGCAGCAGCCGCGGCGCCAGAAGACAGAAGTTAAAAGGTATTGGAAGTCTGGTTTTTACATACCCGGGTGACTCGTGAGGACGGGAAGGAGACGGCCTCACATCAGTAGTTACCTGTGAGCTGGGATGAAGACCTGACAGCCGAAGACTGGCAAGCGGGAGTCCGTGGTTCGAGTTCGGGACACTGGCCTTCCCCCGCCGCGCCGCTCCGCTGGTCGACGCACAACACACGCGGCCGCTTAGAGAAGAGAAACACTGGGACGCCACATTCAAGGTATCACCATCCGATGCACGACGTCGCTCGCAATAATTAAACTGGTCACCTCGCGCTGCGCGTCTCCGGTCAGCTGGGCGAGACGGCGACACGAGATACACACCGCTACGCGTAATCAGACGCCGCCGCCGCCGCCGCCGCCGCCGCTGTCGCAGCAGAAGGCTACGCAAACGACACGGCTGCCGCTCTCCGAACCAGAACGTCCCAGTAAGATACAGTTGTACGAAACTTTCAATAAAAGTTATCTTATGTAAAAATGATGTTTCATTCGACCTCATACCCGAGCCAAGGGAGAACCCACCCTGCCCACATGTTGTAAGAGAGAAAAGTTAATTTATTTAATATTTTCACCCTGACAGAATGCTTTAGAATGCTCATCCTGACAATTGACAGCATCAAAAGAGAAAACACAGTTACATCGAGTGACAGAAGTGTCACATGTAGTAACACAACTGTTACATTTGATGTCAGAAGCCGTTTTAGTTGTTACAACTGCTACACGTGCCCAATATCGTGTAGGGCTCCTGCGAGCACCCAGAAGTGCCGCATCGCCATTTGGTTTGGACTCAACTAATGTCTGAAGGGAATTGACAACATGAATCCTGCAAGGCTGTGCATAAATCAGTAAGAGTACAAGGGAGTGGAGATCTCTTCTGAACAGCACGTTGCAAGGCATCCCAGATTTGCTCAGTAATGTTCATGTCTGGGGAGTATGGTGGTCAGCGGAAGACAGTTCCCGGAGCGACTCTGTAGCAATTCTGGATGTGCGGGGCTTCACATTGTCCTGCTGGAAATGCCCAAGTCCGTCAGAATGCACAATGTACATGAATGGAAGCAGGTGATGATAAAGGATGTTTACGTACTTGTCACCTGTCAGAGTCATATCTAGACGTATATCTAGAAGTCCCATATCACTCCACGTGCACACGCCCCACACCATTACAGAGCCTGCACCAGCTGGAACAGTCCCCTGCCGACATGCAGGGTCCATGGATTCTTAAGGTTGTCTCCATACCCGTACATGTCCATTCGCTCTGTACAATTTTGAAACGAGACTCGTCCGACCAGACAACATATTTCCAGTCATCAACAGTCCAATGTCGGTTTTGACGAGCCCACGCGAGACATAAAGCTTTGTGTCGTGCAGTCATCAGGGGCACGCGAGTGGGCATTCTGCTCCTAAAGCCAATATCGATGATATTTCGTTGAATGGTTCGCACGCTGACACTTGTTGATGGCCCAGCATTGCAATCTGCAGCAACTTGCGGAAGGAATGCACTTCTGTTATGTTGAACGGTTCTCTTCAGTCATCGTGGGTCCCATTCTTGCAGGATCTTCTTCCGGCCGCAGCGTTGTCGGAGATGTGATGTTTTACCGGATTCCTGATATTCACGGTACACTCGTGAAATGGTCGTATGGGAAAACCCCACTTCATCGCTACCTCGGAGATGCTGTGTGCCATCGCTCGTGCATCGACTATAACACCACGTTCAGACTCACTTAAATCTTGATAACCTACCATTGCAGCAGCAGTAAACGATCTAACAACTGCACCAGACACTTGTTGTCTTACATAGGCGTTGCCGACTGCAGCGCTGTATTCTGTCTGTTTACGTATCCCTGTCTTTGAATACGGGTGACTGTACCAGTTTCTTTTTCTCTTCAGTGTATAACAGCATTGATAACGCAGCATTTTATTTCCAGAAGACACTCCATTACCGGAATCAACGACATACACTCCAACTCATCCCTACTCAGAATTATCCCCTCTTTTGGAGAAAATGCTTCCATTACAATCCTCACGATTTCCCCGCCAAAACAAGCACAGCTTCCATGCCGATTCCCAACGTTCAAATCAGTAATGAAATAGATCTGTTTAGAATAAGCAGATGAAGAAATTGAAAATGAACTGAACTCCCTGAAATTTATGTTCGTAAGGCACTACGCATTCATAGTGAAAATGGATCTCGGTACCTACTATGTGTGTTTTCAGAATGACCCGACACTATACACAACCATATAAAAACGGGAGCTTGATTTACCTCTGCAAGTATCCTATTAAACCATTAAGAAAAGCCACATAAGTATCTCGGTGTCAACCATGTCTCCACCATAGCAATCGCATGAGCGAAAATTCAAGAACCCACCAACCAGTCCTCACTGCAAGAAACACCACCCTCATAAGTAATGCCAAAACCTACAGTCTCCATATACCTGCAATGCATGCGACCAGTCTCACCCTACCTACTCCCACAAGTGCAAATCCAAATCCCATTCTTAAAAACCTGAACTCACCGCTACCATACGCACTTGTGATAAACCGGCCGGCCGGTGTGGCCGTATGGTTTAAGGCGCTTCAGTCTGGAACCGCGTGACAGCTACGGTCGCACGTTCGAATCCTGCCTCGGGCATGGATGTGTGTGATGTCCTTAGGTTAGTTAGGTTTAAGTAGTTCTAAGTTCTAGGGGACTGATGACCACAGATGTTAAGTCCCATAGTGCTCAGAGCCATTTGTGATAAACCACTGCATTCAAACAACTCCTTCTGTCCTCCACCCAGCCATAATCCATTTCGTAACCTTAGTCTGCCGAAATACCCAGCCTTTCGAAAAATCCCATATTCTACAGTACATAATCCTCGCCACCTGCACAATCTTCCACCTCAAAGCATGCGTCACCTATTCCATAATCAAGACTATTTAGTTTTTGACCGATTCGGACACTCGTTTAAACATAACCATCAAACATCTGTCCGCTCGACTGTAAACGGCGCCGCAGACATAAAAAATATCATAACAAATCTCCCTTACCTCAGCTCCAGTAAACATCGTCTCATCCATGAAATCCAGTCCTTCCTACTCAATGAAAGCTTCCTCAAATCCCACCATTTCACAAACCTGTATCCTTACAATCTACAACAAACTATTAATCCCAATGCCGTCGCCTGTGACGGGATAGCCATCACCCATATTCAAACATCCCTTCGACCCCCAACCACTCATTACTGATCCACCTGAGCACCTTATCCTCATCATCACACTTCCAAAGCTCAGATTAACACTTGCCATCAGCTACATCCGCCCTAAACATCACATCGCTTGCGATTTCTTTATCCACGTAGACCGTACATCTATCTCATGTATCTACAATCGCCGCCGACCTTAGCCTGCACTCCCACACAAACGTGGAAAAGCAGTGGTGGCGTCAGTTCATCATCCTCTATCGCCACGAAAACCACATGCATGCCCACTCCCGACCTCACACATATACTAGCCACGATGCCATTATTGCCTCCCTTAACCTTTGAGACACAGCACAGTAGAAGTCCTAAATCCAACTGTGTGTGATGACCTGTCCTCCAGATCTCATACCGTGTACAAAACCCAATCAACTTCATGCCTAATCATCCACCCTGAGAAATCCTGGATTCCTCTAGTGCTGACTGGAATGCATACCATGCCCAAACCCATACCCTAATCAAAAGCCATGACTCCAACGTTCAAAATCCTATAGACGTGCATCATGAGACTGATTTCCTACAACACACCGTCCCAGATTCAATTTGCAATTATATCTTAGTCAAACTATCTACTACAAGCGGCCGAGCTGGATTAGCCGAGAGGTCTAGGGCGCAGCAGTCATGGACTGTGCGGCTGGTCCCGGCGGAGGTTCGAGTCCTTCCTCAGGCATGGGTGTGTGGGTGTTTGTCTTTAGGTTAATTTAGGTTAAGTAGTGTGTAAGCTTCGGGACTGATGACCTTAGCAGTTTAAGTCCCATAAGATTTCACACACATGTCTACTACAAGCGACACACTCTGCCTCCATGTGCACTTGTCTTTCTCCAAACATCCCGTCATGTCAACAGTGAATTTCTTCATGCTCATGATCAGGACCCATTTACACACCACTGAAAGCCCAAGCAACATATTTTCAGCTACTTATAAGCTAAATGACATTGTGACTGGCACATGACGTGCACTAAACTAAACGAAACACCAATAAACTAAACAAAGTATGAAAGGACTCCACAGACTCTATGGATGCAAGCCCATATCCACGTATCCCATGATAGAACACACAACTTCTTGTCAACTTTACCAAAGCCAACCAATTTACATTCCATATGAAGGACACAGTCAACATCTCACATGATTCCATCTTTGATTAGTCGAAGGAACCCTGCGTGTATGGCCGGCCGGAGTGGCCGTGCGGTTCTAGGCGCTACAGTCTGGAACCGAGCTACCGCTACGGTCTCAGGTTCGAATCCTGCCTCGGGCATGGATATGTGTGATGTCCTTAGGTTAGTTAGGTTTAATTAGTTCTAAGTTCTAGGCGACTGATGGCCTCAGTAGTTAAGTCGCATAGTGCTCACAGCCATTTGAACCAACCTACGTGTATGAATGTACGAACATAGTCATCCAGCTCTCACACCAGACTTCCGGTACTAACACAGCATTCCACGAACAGGACTAAACAAACTAATAACAGCTGAAGACATAACACAAACACTCGCTAGAGGGCGAACGACTGAGTCTAGTCACGATACTTTTACCTACCACCACCTCAAGGAATGTCCCAGAGTCTATCACGAAACCCATGCCATCATCTACAGTACCATCCTTTGGCCTAGCTATTACCCAGAACAGTGGAAAAAATCGAAAGTCCTCCTCTTCCTAAAACCGAATAAACTACCCTCACAAACATCTTATCGATCTATCAGCCTTACCGCACTTCTCAGCCAAATCTTTGAAACCATGCTTGCCCAGCGAATTCATCAGCACCTTGCAACACAGCTACCCATCCCCAACAGCCAGCTTGGCATTCATTCCAACACCGAAGATCAACTTCTGTACCCTGCCGACTAAATAAAAGTAAATCCACCTCATTTGGCTCCCTCGATATCCAAAAAGACTTTGACTGGATATGGGATTTTGAATTTCTCTTCAACCTACAAACCTATGCATTACCAGTTAATTTGTCCAGCTTATAGCACCTCTCCTTCGTCATTGTCACAAGCAATCACACCTACTACAGCATATTTCGCCCTACTGCAGGTATGCCTCAAGGGTCTGCCCTACACTGCAGACATTCCCAACCCACCACCCCTCACCTACCTCCCACAACATGATGACGATAACACCAACATAGCCACTCATCACACCCGTCACCTCCGCTATGGCTCTCAGTAACGCTACTTAAATCTCATGGTATGTGGTGTAATAAGTGGAAACTTCAAGTAAATTCACAGAAAAGTCAAGTCATCATCTTTGATCTCTCCACTCGGCTTCCCCACTGTACATATCCATCTCTCCATCTACAGTCAAACATCCCTCTAACTAATACAGTAAAGTATTCAGGACTACCCGCACCGAGCGAGGTGGCGCAGTGGTTACACACTGGACTCGCATTCGGAAGGACGACGGTTCAATCCCGCGTCCGGCCATCCTGATTTAGGTTTTCCGTGATTTCCCTAAATCAATCCAGGCAAATGCCGGGATGGTTCCTCTGAAAGGGCACGGCCGACTTCCTTCCCCATCCTTCCCTAATCCGATGAGACCGATGACCACGCTGTCTGGTCTCCTTCCCCAAACCAACCAACCAACCAACTACCCGCCACAGAAAATCGGCAGGACGTTAAACCCAAATCTTCCTTCCTTCTTTCGACAAAAATTTAACATGGAATGAACACCTCCATATCATTTAATATAAAGCCCAAAACTGACTAAAACTATCAAAACTACTAACAGACCGCAGCTGGTGTCTACATCCTTCTGTCAGTGTCCTCACATCAAAATCTCTCACCTGATCCATCCTCATTTGTGCCCACGTTGCCTGGATCGCCGCCTCCCTTAAATTCTACAAATCCATTCAAAGCCTGGTAAGACATGCACTCTGCCTCGCCTTTCGCATCCGACCACCCTAATCAACACGCATCCTATACCAGCTTATCCACTTCCCACACTTTCCTCTCTTCCTACAGCACCTTCATACATTAATCACAATACCCAGTTATGGCACCCACTAAAAACCAGTCCAGGTACCCAGCCCCGCCACTACATCCATATTCCACGCTCCTGGCACCTTTATGATTTATCCATACTCTTCCAGTTCCAGCTTCCTGACTTGTAATCGCTACCTGCGGTTCCACAGGTCCCATAGTCATACTCATCATTGCACCTCTGTCATCATCGTGACCATTTTCATGCATCACCAAAATCGCCATGACGCCACAGCATCATTGATATCTCACCACTGGTTATATTTTATAAGTAATATAAAATCGTCTACTAAGTTTTAAAATTCATCAATATTTTCCACCAATGTGTTTTGTAAAAGTCATTATTTATTTTCCTCTGTTTTTAGGCATTTTAAAACATCTTCCCAAGCTGTGTAACGTTTGGATGAAGAGTGGTTTCGTTGCCAGCCTGCACCTTTGGGGGGAATTGGAGTAACAATAAAGGTAAAAAAGTGTTCTTCAGCCTTAGATGGCTCGCCTAAATGTAACCGGCAGGTTCCCAGTGGAGATATCGTGGATTGTAGTTACCAACTGCCAGCAGCAAATCCGAAACATTTTCAATATCCAATTGACCGCGAAAATTTTAAAATTCACAAATTTAATCTTGCCCAGTAACACCCTACAAAATTCCTAAAACACTGAGAAATTGCAATATGGCTTTTCAAAATAAATAAAACATTTTGCATAGCAAGTCTTGGGAGACTGCACCGACGTACCTCAGAACTCAGGAGTCCTCGGGCAATAATGGTGCCAATCACTGTGTTAAATGATATCCTGCATCGCAGGGTAGTGGTCGAAAGTAATACGATAAACCTAACATTACGCTATATGTGACAAAAATAGCTAAATGTTGTATAGCATACGTCTGAAAAAGTCGAATACGTTAGCCATTACGTGAATGAGGAACAACATTACAGAAGAAAAGAATTATCAAAAAACAGAGGGACGAAAACAATTCCACAGATATTATAAGAAAAGACTACAGCACCAGGTTAGACAGTGGACCCAGGGATACTATGTACCCTGCCGATAAATAACACTTGAGATGACATTACCACAAAAAAATGTAAAGAAAAACGTCAATGCGCCGCCAGTAACCAGCCTTAACGATATACCAAAACTAACCGGTAAAATTAAATAAACCAGGAAGTCCATCGATAAATAATCGCTAACCCCAAACACAAATGAAATGTAGCTAGAAATTCTCATCTGTCCCGTACAGAAAGGAGCAATACAATGTGCAGTTTCAGAAATTGGATGGTCAACGGATTAATTGCAGCATTCAGAAAAATCTGAATCTAGATTTTTCGAAATAGCTACAACAAAGAGAGCACAAAAACGTTCCTCAGTAAACGTACAACTGAGGAAGCACTGGCCAGATAACAGTAAGATTAGAGATTAGATTAGATTACTACTTGTTCCATAGATCATGAATATGACACTTCGTAATGATGTGGAACGTGTCAGGTTAATAAAAGGTGTCTATACAAGATATTACATAGACAAAATATTACATGACACTCAATTTTTTTTTATTTTTTTATTTTTATTTTTATTTTTTTTTTTTTTTTTTTTTGAGGTTGGGAAATTACCCTCTTACTATATCCAAAAATTCATCTAATGAGCAGAAGGAGTTGCCATTAAGAAATTCTTTTAATTTCCTTTTAAATGCCATATGGCTATCTGTCAGACTTTTGATGCTATTAGGTAAGTGACCAAAGACTTTTGTGGCAGCATAATTTACCCCCTTCTGACCCAAAATTAGATTTAACCTTGAGTAGTGAAAATCATCCTTTCTCCTAGTGTTGTAGCCATGTACACTGCTATTACTTTTGAATTCGTTTGGGTTGTTGATAACAAATTTCATAAGTGAACACACACACACATATATATATATATATATATATATATATATATATATATATATATATATATATATATATATTGTAAGGCTACAGCGAAGATTTCTAGCTCTTTAAATAAGTGTCTGCAGGATGATCTTGGATGAGCTCCAGCAATTATTCTGATTACACGCTTTTGTGCAATGAACACTCTTTAACTCAATGACAGTTACCCCAGAATATGATGCCATACGAAAGCAGAGAATGAAAATAGGCGTGGTAAGCTAATTTACTCAGATGCATATCGCCAAAATTTGCAATGACCCCAATAGAATAAGTAGCTGAACTCAAACGTTTCAGTAGATCCTCAGTGTGTTTTTTCCAGTTCAACCCCTCATCAATGCATACACCTAGGAATTTTGAATATTCTACCTTAGCTTTCGATTTCTGATCGAAGTCTATATTTATTAATGGAGTCATTCCATTTACTGTGTGGAACTGTATATACTGTGTTTTGTCAAAGTTTAATGAGAGCCCGTTTGTAGAGAACCACTTAATGATTTTCTGAAAAACATCGTTTACAATTTCACCAGTTAATTCTTGTCTGTCGGGTCTGATAGTTATACTTGTATCATCGGCAAAAAGTACCAGCTTTGCATCTTTGTGAATATAGAATGGCAAGTCATTAATGTAGGCGTATATTAAGAACAGCAGAGGACCCAAGACCGAACCTTGGGGCATCCCATTCTTGATTGTTCACCAGTTTGAGAAATCACCAGTTTTTTGTATATTATGTGAACTGTTTATTTCAACTCTCTGCACTCTTCCAGTTAAGTATGATTTAAACCATTTGAGCACTGTCCCATTCATACCACAATACTTGAACTTATCTAGAAGTAGTCCATGATTTACACAAGCAAAAGCCTTTTCCGTTGAAAAACCCTTCGGGAAACCAAACTGACATTTTGTTAAAACTTTATTTTTACAAAGGTGTGAAGCTACTCTACAATACATTACTTTTTCAAGAATTTTGGATAAGGCAGTCAGAAGAGAGATTGGGTGGTAGTTGTTGACATCAGACGTATCCCCTTTTTTATGCAGTGGTATAACGATGGCATACTTCAGTCTATCTGGGAAAATACCCCGATTCAGAGAGCTATTACATATGTGGCTAAGAATCCCACTTATTTCTTGGGAACAAGCTTTTATTATCCTGCTGGAAATGCCATCAATCCCATGTGAGCTTTTATTCTTGAGAGAGCTTATTATCTTCCTAATTTCAGATGGAGATGTGGGTGGAATTTCAATTGTATCAAATGGTGTAAGGCCTCTTCCATTAACTGCCTTGCTTCTTCTAACGAACATTTAGATCCTATTTTCTCTACAACATTTAGAAAATGATTATTTAAAATGTTTTCGACTTCCGGCTTGTTGTTAATTAAGTTTCCATTCGCTTTGATGGTGATGCCGTCATCCTGTACTCTTGGTTGTCCTGTCTCCCATGTAATAATATTCCAAATGGTTTTGCTTTTGTTATCAGAGGTATTAATCTCAGACATGATGCACATGCTTCTAGACTTTTTAATAACCTTTCTTAGCACAGTAGTTTTTATAATATTTGGCTGTTTCTGGATCATTACTCTTTCTTGTTGTTAGATACAGTTCCCTTTTGTGGTTACAAGATATTTTTATTCCTTTAGTAAGCCAAGGATTTTTTGCATAGTTTCTTATAATTAGATTTAACTACTTTCTTGGGGAAACAGTTTTCAAATTTTCTTACAAGTGTATCATGAAATAAGTTATATTTTAAATTAGCATTGGGTTCCTTGTACACCTCATCCCAGTCTAACTGCTGAAGATTTTCTCTGAAGTTTCTAATTGTTGAGTCATTAATTGAACGCACAACTTTGGAGGGTAGTTTTGAATTACTGATTGGAGTTATGTCATATACTGTAACTAGCTGAGCATCATGATCAAAAAGCCCATTCTCAACAGGACAAGAATTTATTTTTTTAAACATATCTTGGTCTATAAAAGTGTTATCTATCAATGTGCTGCTGTCCTTTACTACCCGAGTAGGAAAACTAATAACAGATGTCAAATTGAAAGAACCGAGCAAGACTTCCAAGTCATTCTTCCTATTACACTCCTTCAATGAATCAACATTGAAGTCCCCACAAATAATAATTTGCTTTCCCCTATCTGACAGATAGCACAACAAGTCATCCAAATTTTCCAGGAATAAATGAAAGTTTCCTGAAGGGGACCTACACATTGTTACAATTATAAAAGAGCCCTCCTTCAGTTTACGTTGACAGGCACATGCTTCTATATGTTGCTCTAGACAAAACGTTTTTGTATTTAAGCTTTCTACACAGTGATAACTTTTGACATATGTGGCAATTCCTCCTCCCACCCTATTCTCTCTGCTCATATGTGCAGCTAGTTTATAACCACTGATATTTACCTTTTCCATATCAGACACAATGTGATGCTCAGACAGGCATAGTATATCTATTACATTATTAGATTCAATGTCATCTAAACAAACCAGGAATTCATCTACTTTATTTTTCAATCCCACAATATTTTGGTGAAAAATGGTAACATTATTATTTACTTTACTTTTCTGAGAATCTACTTTTTTCTGTAATCCACCAACATTTTGGTTAAATATGGTAACATTATTATTATTTACTTTCCTGTTGTGAGAATTTTGTGAGTTTTGGACCTCTTTAGCACCTGCCTGCCTGAACTTCTCATTGGACACTGATATTAGCCTCAAAAAGAGGTACATCCATGAGTACTAGTGTCCCCCATTATAGATTTCGCTAACAACCCTGCCAGTTTACCCTTCCCTTTCCTACTGAGATGTAGGCCATGCCTTGTGAAATGGTTCAAATGGTTCAAATGGCTCTGAGCACTATGGGACTTAACATCTATGGTCATCAGTCCCCTAGAACTTAGAACTACTTAAACCTAACTAACCTAAGGACAGCACACAACACCCAGCCATCACGAGGCAGAGAAAATCCCTGACCCCGCCGGGAATCGAACCCGGGAACCCGGGCGTGGGAAGCGAGAACGCTACCGCACGACCACGAGATGCGGGCCCTTGTGAAATCCCCCCTTTCAATAGCCTCAACAGGAACCAATCCAATGTCTGACAGAGTGGCCGCCCTACGCAACTGATCCAACTCCATATTTACCCTCCTGACAGAGCGGGTCAACTGGGGCTGATCATGCCGCACGAAAGCAAGCACCAGCCCAACATTGGTGTGGGTCGTTGCTGAGGCTATTTTCACCAGGTCACACTCAATGCTGTAGTCCTGATCCCTATCAATACTGTTTCCCACTCCACCCACTACCATCACATGACCCTGCTTTGTGAATCCCTTGCACAAGGAACCTATATCCTCTACCACCTATCTAAGACTAGCACTTGGCTTGAAAAAGTTTGTGACCTGGTACCTGTCACTTAATTTTTCCTGCAAAATCTGGTCCACACCTCTTCCATGGCTGCTACCTAGCAACAGAACTTTCCTCTTACTTTCTACTTTATTTGAAACAGTTGGTTTCCTAGTGAAATTCTGTTGCATCTTAACGACATCGACTTCTACTGGAGCCTCTTCCTTACTTAACTGTGGTAGCAAGGCAAATCTATTGGTTGTGCCAATTGTGAAACTGTCAGACACTGTCCTCTTTCTGTGGCCCCTGTTCCCAGCTACCACTTCCCACCGCTGTTTGCCCTCCTCCCCCCTTAACCTCTTCAGTTCCTCCCTCGCTCTATCCAAATCAGCCTGAAGGGCTCTAATTTTCTCCTCCTGTTCAGCTATAATCCTATCTCTTGAGCAAACTCTGCAAGAGAATTGAAGAGTCTCTTTTGCTTCCCCAGTTCCCACGCCGCTACAATTTCCCCAATGAAACCACCTGTCACAACAGCTGCACAAAACCCCTGAACTAACTTTCGTACTGCAGCTCACACACTTAGTATCCATGGTAGTTTGGAAATTAGTTAAAGAGATTTACTAGGTGATAACGATAATATATTAAATGCAGATGCAAAAGGACACTAAATATGTTTTGGAAACTAATATGTAAGTAAGCTATTACCAAATGCACTTAAATTTGTGGTATAACACTAAATATGCACTATCAAAAATTAGGCGTAAACAGCCGAATGTAACCAAAACAAACTTTTTGCGATAAGTGGAAGAATACGTAAATAAAAGAAAAACCATTAATGGCAAGCTTGAAGAGCACACTAATGAATGTATTTAATTAGTTAATCTATACCAAATGCACTTAAGATTGCGGTATAACGCTAAGTATACACACTCGAAAAGTAAGGCAAAGCCGTGAAATACACTCCTGGAAATTGAAATAAGAACACCGTGAATTCATTGTCCCAGGAAGGGGAAACTTTATTGACACATTCCTGGGGTCAGATACATCACATGATCACACTGACAGAACCACAGGCACATAGACACAGGCAACAGAGCATGCACAATGTCGGCACTAGTACAGTGTATATCCACCTTTCGCAGCAATGCAGGCTGCTATTCTCCCATGGAGACGATCGTAGAGATGCTGGATGTAGTCCTGTGGAACGGCTTGCCATGCCATTTCCACCTGGCGCCTCAGTTGGACCAGCGTTCTTGCTGGACGTGCAGACCGCGTGAGACGACGCTTCATCCAGTCCCAAACATGCTCAATGGGGGACAGATCCGGAGATCTTGCTGGCCAGGGTAGTTGACTTACACCTTCTAGAGCACGTTGGGTGGCACGGGATACATGCGGACGTGCATTGTCCTGTTGGAACAGCAAGTTCCCTTGCCGGTCTAGGAATGGTAGAACGATGGGTTCGATGACGGTTTGGATGTACCGTGCACTATTCAGTGTCCCCTCGACGATCACCAGTGGTGTACGGACAGTGTAGGAGATCGCTCCCCACACCATGATGCCGGGTGTTGGCCCTGTGTGCCTCGGTCGTATGCAGTCCTGATTGTGGCGCTCACCTGCACGGCGCCAAACACGCATACGACCATTATTGGCACCAAGGCAGAAGCGACTCTCATCGCTGAAGACGACACGTCTCCATTCGTCCCTCCATTCACGCCTGTCGCGACACCACTGGAGGCGGGCTGCACGATGTTGGGGCGTGAGCGGAAGACGGCCTAACGGTGTGCAGGACCGTAGCCCAGCTTCATGGAGACGGTTGCGAATGGTCCTCGCCGATACCCCAGGAGCAACAGTGTCCCTAATTTGCTGGGAAGTGGCGGTGCGGTCCCCTACGGCACTGCGTAGGATCCTACGGTCTTGGCGTGCATCCGTGCGTCGCTGCGGTCCGGTCCCAGGTCGACGGGCACGTGCACCTTCCGCCGACCACTGGCGACAACATCGATGTACTGTGGAGACCTCACGCCCCACGTGTTGAGCAATTCGGCGGTACGTCCACCCGGCCTCCCGCATGCCCACTATACGCCCTCGCTCAAAGTCCGTCAACTGCACATACGGTTCACGTCCACGCTGTCGCGGCATGCTACCAGTGTTAAAGACTGCGATGGAGCTCCGTATGCCACGGCAAACTGGCTGACACTGACGGCGGCGGTGCACAAATGCTGCGCAGCTAGCGCCATTCTACGGCCAACACCGCGGTTCCTGGTGTGTCCGCTGTGCCGTGCGTGTGATCATTGCTTGTACAGCCCTCTCGCAGTGTCCGGAGCAAGTATGGTGGGTCTGACACACCGGTGTCAATGTGTTCTTTTTTCCATTTCCAGGAGTGTATAAACAAAACGAACTTTTCGCGATTATTGGAACAATACGCAAATAAAAGAAAAACCTTTAATGGTGAGCTTGAAAGACACCCGAATGAACGTATTTAATCAGTTAAACTACAACAAATGCACTTCCAATTGCGGTATAACGCTAAATATGAACACTCGATAAATTAGGCCTAAGCAGCAGTAAGTAAACAAACGAACTTTTCGCGATTACTAGAACACTACGCAAGTAAGAGAAAAACTTTTAATGGTGAGCTTGAAGAGTACACTAAAGAACGTATTTAATTAGTTAAAAGTGTTCAACTACAATTAATTACAACATAAATAACTTATCTTTCACGAGAGCTCTGTCTCCGTACGTGCGGCCTTGTGCAGTATGCCTCCCTCCATAAAGGTACTGTATCATCTCAGAACATGAATAAGGAGCACCTGAAGCAACAGAAACGACGATCAAAGAATGTTCTTGCAGCAGGACTGCTAAGGGCGCGATGGGAGAGGGCACGGAGGGAAAGTAAACAGGTTATAAGACACTTCTCCTTGTGAGAGATATTTATTTTTATTTCTTTTTGTTAATTTTTGTATTCCGTTTTAGAAGTTACAGTCTTGTAGCTACGGCTACTTACGGAATATATGGCATGAACCTGAAAACCTAATAAGCTATTAACGTAATTTGCTGCCCATGTAGCACCTGTTTAAACTTCACAACAAAAAGTACAAAAAAGTTTAGGGCTATTAAAGAAATACATGTTTTTTTCTATTCTAGAGTAGAAGGAAGCACCTGAGAGTGAAAGGTGCGAAATTTGAATCAATCCTCTAGTAAACCGCTGGTAGGTGCCAGCCTCTGAATTGAAATCGAGTCTTGTACCTCTGGACGACTTTCTTTAACTTATAATCGCCCATTTAGACCCACAGATTTAATCCTTACTGGACATATTACAGCCAGGACTACCTTTGTTGGTTCGTTTGTTAAATACTGCCTATCCAAGCATTATTTTAATTTTATCCATATATTGTAGCTGTGAACGTGACTGTTTAATACACGGATTGTATGAACAAAAACGTGCTCATTCATAATTATTTCGTGTTTTATTACTTTACACAACGCATTTCGGACCCCGTTGGTCGATCACCAGGTGCTAATCATCTTTATACACAATTTACTTCTACTCTTAAGTGAATTGAAATGTATGTTCCGAACAGTCAATAAGGAATGTTTTTAATCTGTTAACGCCAGCAGACGTTGGCTTATCTTTTCTGTTTTCGCACATCACGTTACTCTAGCTGCAGATTGGTTTACATCTTTTAATTGAATAAAACGTGCAAAAATTGTGACTGAAAGCGATTTTATTAATACCATCTGTGTACCCAAGTATTAGTTTCTATGTACATGTTTGGCTAATGAACACATAATTGCAATTAAAAAAGAAAATAAAAAATATCATTATTATAAAATGTGTCATAGAACTTATAGATATTGTGGTGTCAGACACCACACTTGCTAGGGGTAGCCTTTAAATCGGCCGCGGTCCGTTAGTATACGTCGCACCCGCGTGTCGCCACTATCAGTGATTGCAGACAGAGCGCCGCCACATGGCAGGTCTAGAGAGACTTCCTAGCACTCGCCCCAGTTGTACAGCCGACTTTGCTAGCGATGGTTCACTGACAAATTACGCTCTCATTTGCCGAGACGATAGTTAACATAGCCTTCAGCTACGTCATTTGCTACGACCTAGGAAGGCGCCATTATCAATTGCAATTTATCTTGTGATGCATGTACCGTCAGACCGATGTTCACCAATTATGGATTTAAGTTAAGTATTCCAGAAGCTACGTACCTATTTTGCTAGTCTCAATTCCTTGTCATTTTCCAGACCTCACGCCAGCCTGCGTGAGCTTAAACGCGTGCCTTTCGGCTAGCTGTCATAGTGGATTGGCTGTCTTGCCAGTCCACAACAGATATGAGGTTGTGCTGAACAGTAATGCCTCCGAACTTTTTATGTGAAAACTCTTAAGGTTTTTTAAACAAGACAATTTTTTCTAACAATTTACATCTTTATGCTTATCCACATTTTTATTTCTCAACATAGTCGGCCTAGCGACGAACACATTTCTCGCAACGAGAGACCAGGTTGTTGATACCTTCACTGTAGAATGTTTGACCTTGTTGACGGAGCCACGACATCACCTCTGATTGCATCGCTTCATCACTATCAAAATGAAGTCCTCGAAGGTTTTCTTCAAGTTCTGGGAACAAATGAAAATCGAATGTGTCTAAGTCGGGCTGTATGGAACACTATCGAGGTCACTGAGCCCCAAGAGTCGGACTGTTACAGATCTCGCACAAATCGTGTCTGGTCTGGTATTGTCACGCTGACGGAGAGAGTGCTGCATGTGTGGACGAATTCGTACTTTGAAGTTTGCTCAAGGTCTCTCACGCACCGACATAAATACATTACACACCGCGAAAGTCACACGATATAATTCGGAGTCCTATAACGGAAGACGGTAGCAACTTGCTTCAGCGACGTGGGGAAGTTGACTGCATATACTTTGCATGTAATACTTCAACCGATATTGAGAACAGAATAAAAAATTTGGAGCCATTACCTTTCAGCAGGCCATCGTAGCGGAGTGGCCGCGCGGTTAGAGGCGCCATGTCACTGACTGCGCGGCCCCTCCCGCCGGAGGTTCGAGTCCTTCCTCGGGCATGAGTGTGTGTGCGTGTTTTTGTTAGTGTTAGTTAGTTTAAGTAGTGTGTAAGTCTAGGGACCGATGACCTCAGCAGTTTGGTCCCTTAGAAATTCACACACATCCGAACATTTTTTACTTTGTTTGGTATTCTTTTGTCTCATTTTTTTGTGCAGCGGTGAACTTCTAGCCTGCTCCATTGGTCACTGTTCTTATTTAAAACTCGATCTTTTCACTTTCAGCGTCATTCACACGTACCTGAGAACGAGTCTCCCGGTATTTCTTAAGTAAAGTTATTCGCAGTGTTATCGATTATTGCCTATTGAAACACTTCCAGCTGTAGCCATGTGGGGTTTAATTTGTATTAAGCATTCAAATTAATTCTGTGATGTGACATGCAGATTTTCTTTTTCATTGCGTAATGCATGCATAATGTGGGGACCTTATTCATGTATGGGACAGGAATGATAACTGCAGAGGTCATCCTTTCCCATTTGTGTAATGTGTCTTTCTGTAGAGAGTCTGCATGTAGTTGCTAGTCGTGGCAGACGAGCTGTGGCAGCACCCCCTGTAAAAGAAAGCCTGTCCACGTAGTGCGTGACGTCACAAGATGGCTACACATCTAGTCTCTTCTTCAACAGTTTCATGGAACAGTGCTTGTGAACAGTTGTGCGGCGAGTTTTGTGTCAGTTTACTATTATAGTGAATGGTGTTCCTGCGTTAGTGTACGTGATTTGGTTGTTCAGTTTCTGTGCACTAAACTGGTGATCTGTTTTTCCTGCCTGTGAAAATTTTGTTGCCTGCAAAATGCCGTTTCGTTGCTCTGTGCCGAATTGTTGAGAAAATTAGGACGGTGGACCAAAAGTAACTGTGTTTAAATTTCCGGAGGATGAAGCAACGAGGAAGAAATGGTTGTCAAGTATTCGCAGAGATAACTTTACTCCTCCTTCAAGTTCAAGAGTGAGTATTTGCTTTGTTTATTTCTTAAAAGAGGAAATAACAGTGAAAAATGTCCGTAAAATGTTAGCCGCCAGTGTGCTACTTTGCAAAATGCCGTCCACACTATTAGACCTGCGTCAAAATTATGCAATATTTAACTAAAAAAAAAAAACCTGTTAGATAGTCCGCAAGAGCATACGAGAATCTTTCGCGAGTGACTTTCAATCAAAATGTTTGTCATTAAAAGTCGTCTTCCACAGCAACTACAAAACGGAAGAACGGTGAATGGTGGTCAGTCATAAAAGATAAATATATACTGTTGCAGGCGTTTAGGTAGGCCTTTTCGAGATTTACAATTTATACTACAGCACTTACAGTTTCGGAATGGTATTGGAAAAGAGCACACTGGCGGCAAACACTTTCACTTTGTATAGCTGACGATCTTTAAACGGCTAACCAGAATGTCATCAACCAAGTCGTGACAATCTCCATTAAAGCAACTTTAAAATAAACTACAATGAAATGTGTCCATTCATTTGGGAGTTTTGATGCCTCAGATAATGAAAGTTATTACAGCCACTTCTTTTTTCAGGGCTAAAAGATATGCAGAAATAAGTTACAGACAAAAGAACTGGCTCATTTAAGAAAGGAAATCTTGTAATTCATGAGAGAGGTATGTCAGATTTCTTTACGAATTTTCGTCGTCCAGATCCCTTTACACTCTATTGCTGTGGCGAAACGGACTGCCAGCACCGGCACCGGACTCTGTGCGTGACGTCACTGAGCAGGCGAGCAGGCTTTCTTCTATAGGGGGTGCTGGCTGTGGCCACGGCGGTTCCGTTAGGGCGTCTAAAAGGGGAGGTTACGTCTGCGCTCCGCAGCAGGCTGGTACTTGGACTACACTGTGGCAGAGTCCTGCAGGGCGGCCAGCCGCACAGCACTGCCGGCTTACCCGGCCCAGTCCGCTGGCTCATCTCAGCTGACGCGGCCGCACTGTCGGCTCGCAGCATAGCACTGCTCAGCTCGCCGCAGCCCACCGCACTGAACGGGCTGGGCCGCCCGTCAAATATACATCCCGTTCTGAGTACTAACTTCTACCACTCTACACCTGCTGTTTACCTCATCTCAGTGAGGGATTTCCCTACACAGAGAGTTTCCGTAAGAGCGTGAAAAAATGTAAGAGGACATACAGATGACTCCACTGAACAATTTGAAGTAGGAAACCTGGTATCGTTGAAGCCAGCTGAAGGAAATATGGAAGTAAACTCGTCTACCGCTTTGTCTAGCATTACAGTTTTTCAACTAACATGCGCACAAGTTTACATGTACTGTGCTGTTTATTTAAATGTACATTCTTTAATTCCTGCAAGGAAACAAGGAGGACGAGCCCGATTACCAGGAAATCATGATTCAAGTTTTTGCAGGGCTAAAAGATGTGCAGAAATAAGTTACAGACAAAGGAACTGCCTCATTTAAGAAAGGAAATCTTGTAATTCATGAGAGAGGTATGTCAGATTTCTTTACGAATTTTCGTCGTCCGGATCCCTTTACAGTCTATTGCTGTGGCAAAACGGACTGCCAGCACCGGCACCGGACTCTGTGCGTGACGTCACTGAGCAGGCGAGCAGGCCTACTTGCCCATAAGATCTACATCTACATCTACATCCATACTCCGCAAGCCACCTGACGGTGTGTGGCGGAGGGTACCTTGAGTACCTCTATCGGTGCTCCCTTCTATTCCAGTCTCGTATTGTTCGTGCAAAGAAGATTGTCGGCATGCCTTGTGTGGGCTCTAATCTCTCTGATTTTATCCTCATGGTCTCTTCGCGAGATATACGTAGGAGAGAGCAATATACTGCTTGACTCCTCGGTGAAGGTATGTTCTCGAAACTTCAACCGAGCTACTGAGCGTCTCTCCTGCAGAGTCTTCCACTGGAGTTTATCTATCATCTCTGTAACGCTTTCGCGATTACTAAACGATCACGTAAAGAAGCGCGCTGCTCTCCATTGGATCTTCTCTATCTCCTCTATCAACCCTATGTGGTAAGGATCCCACACCCGTGAGCAGCATTCAAGCAGTGGGCGAATAAGTGTACTGTAACTTACTTCCTTTGTTTTCGGATTGCATTTCCTTAGGATTCTTCCAATGAATCTCAGTCTGGCATCTGCTTTACCGACGATCAACTTTATATGATCATTCCATTTTATATCACTCCTAATGCGTACTCCCAGATAATTTATGGAACTAACTGCTTGCAGTTGCTGACCTACTATATTGTAGCTAAATGATAAGGGATGGTCCTGTTGTATTGTATTTACATTGTGCCATGTTAGAACGTGCTATGAATCAACGATAGACCCATTCATTACTCAATGCTGTTCAGAGACGTACAATACAATACGATGGAGCAGTGCGGGTACAGTGTTTCCTGGTCCCTAGATTGGAAGAGGAGGTCCTATTCCATGACCTGCGAGGTCACCTGACTATAGTCCCCTTGATTAATTCCTGTGGGGATATCTAAAGTCAGTTCTGTATGAGACTCCAGTGGATACGAAGATGGAATTAGTTGCCAGAATTGTAGCTGCCTGTGGTGTGATTCGAAACTCACCACGGATATTTGTCAGGGTGCGTCAGAACCTTATTCGCCGATGTCATGGTTGTATTGAGGTTGATGGCCGTCAGTTTCAGCACAGGTTTTAAGATATAGTACAAATGGTACGATCATTGTGTCAATGATGATATTTGTAATCAATTAATGTAAATAAAAATGTACATAGTAATGTGATATTATTCCTATTATCTCCTTAAAGTGGCTTCTTCAACCCCAGGTTCAGTGGAGCATCCTCTATCTCTTGGTAAATTTTTACTCGCTCTTACAGAAACGCCCTGTATGTCTGAAAAACGTTTAACGCGAAACGGATGGGGCCGAAAAATTTTCTTTGTTGAAAGAATTTCATTTTACACGATGCATGCGAAATAAATGTACTCGAGATAATTTTTTTAAATGCTATTTGCTGTTAAAATGTAAACATTCAGTTGCTAATACCTCTGATTATTTACGTTTGTTTACATTTCGAGTGGCTTCATCTAAGGAAAATGATAGGTTGTCTTCACATAGATTTCTCGGCCATTATACACGTAAATTTGATTTCGGCGAATCCAGAACCGAAATCTAAAACTAACTGACCAGCAGAATGAAATGTTCTGACACTGGCAGTACTCGAACCTGCCCAAAAACAGCGGTGTTTATTCTGATCGATAGTACAAATAACAAAAATAAGATGAAAACTTCTGGGCGTTGTTGCAACTGCATAAAGTGGGTAATGTAAATCTAATTTTCCTGACAAGCTCATTACTGACATGTGTTACCGTTTTATTTCATGCTACAGAAAAACTGATTATGACATTACGCCGGGTGCACAGTACTGTTTCATGTCAACGGATTATCCAAATTGTTTTCATGTTAAACGGTGGTCACTGTGCTAACTTGAAAACATGATGACATAAGGTGTGATAAAACTGCAAACATAAAGTCTACATTGCAACAATAATTCACAAAAGAAACAGGTTAGTTTATTTGGCTGCTATAAATCAACATTAATCTGAGAATAGTTTGCATAAATAAAAGCTACAAGACAAACAGATGAAATAATTTAGAGAGAACACAAAACTTTACGTGGTGTGAAGAAAATCTTTACAACATATTCCCTCCTTCATTTTCTCTGATATTGCAGCTACTATGAAGAAAGAGAATATCAACAACATTGTCCGGTTCAAAAGTGACCGTTGTGCACTTAGAATGAAACCTCTGTGATGCAAAGCTGGATATCTGAACACAGAAAATTTTTCTGGAGGTCTTCTGGACAGTCGGAAACGTTTGTTTGCTTTCATTCGAATGAGAATTCACGTTTTCGACTAATTTAGAATTATTGTTTAAGTACCTATCTCACTCACCTGTGGGAGTCGAAATATCTGCCCACAAAGCAAACTTTTATACTTTTATTCATGGCGATAAAACAAAGACTTTTAATACACCTCTACAGACGCAGGTTCGAATCCTGCCTCGGTCATGGATGTGTGTGTTGTCCTTAAGTTAGTTAGGTTCAAGTAGTTCTAAGTTCTAGGGGACTGATGACCCTGAAGTTAAGTCCCATAGTGCTCAGAGCCATTTGAACCATTTTTTTAGTACAGCGTTTGGCAAATCAGCAGCATGTGAAAGTACTACTAAAAAAATCTTCCGTTCGCAAAAATATTTGAATTTTTTCCAATATTACAGAACGTTACCAAAGTTAATCTCAGATTCCAATTGGACGTCTGACAAACAGTTCACGTATTTTTGGCTATTCTTCAGGTGAGAATATACCTTAGATGACAGTATTTTCAGCGACCGAATTTAGATTTGTTTGGTAGACGGCGCATCACATAGGAGCGTCTTTTTGTGACTGATCACTCGAAGTTATTGATGAAGTAGTTAGTGAATTGTGTGCATCAACTCTCCCATGAGATTCAGATACCATTTTGAGGGCGAGACGATGCACACAGGAAAGTAACTACTTTGTGGTGTCTTTTCCTCGACATAATTTTTCAGGCGGATTCGCAAGATTTGTTTCGGAGGCTTATCACTTAAGAGTTTCTTGAGTGTCATCTTCCATGTTAACAGGAGGTGCAGTCCAAGAGATTTTTCCGTTTGCAGGTGTTTTGAGCTCTCCTTGCAGGATGTAAGAAAAATCCCTGCTTTACAATTCCTGATATAATTTACGTTCTAATGCATACCAGTTTAATATAAAAACACAAGAGCATAATTACCGTCAGAGCAAAAATCAGTTCGTACATCAACGTGATGTCATTTTCTTCTATTCTCTCTGTTTCTCATCTCTCAGAGAGATTTTTACACAATGTCGAAGACAGCCTTTTGACCGATTCTAGCATGGTCAATCGTGTGTTCGAGCGGGTCTCTCTTAACTGCTCCACTGTTCTCTCTGGGCTACCAACAAGGCGACTTTGCTTTGGAAATGTCTCAAGTTCCTTCACTGAAGTCGAAAAAAATGAAGTTGTGGGCAACTGGATGCCATATACTGCACAGTAAACAAATTTCTTAGCTCTGTGTTCAGCATGTGACAGGAACAATTCGTCTAGAATACCTACGAAGAGCAGCAGTAATGTTGGCAACTTGGTCAGTCGTCACAGATGCATAATTGAGACTATTCTCGTGGATACCAAGGGAGATAAATCGTCTCAGCAATTCCTCACTAATATTTACAGTTGTTTTAGGCTCATCTGGAAACCTGGTCGTAAACAAGAAGCGTGATCTGAAGTTCCAATTAACAAAATAAGAAACTGCGCTACATGTTGCATATATTTGGGTTCGCAGAGTATTCATCTCCATTCACGTTATAAATTACTTCAGACGTATACAAAAAAATGGTTCAAATGGCCCTGAGCACTATGGGACTTAACTACTGAGGTCATCAGTCCCTTAGAACTTAGAACTACTTAAACCTACCTAACCTAAGGACATCACACACATCCATGCCCGAGGCAGGATTCGAGCCTGCGACCGTAGCGGTCGCGCGGTTCCAGACTGTAGCGCCTAGTACCCCTCGGCCACCCCGGCCGGCCAGACGTATACAGTTATGGGGTGAGGCGTAATAGGTTTTGCGGATACATTTCCGTAAGTCGCTGTGGTGCTGACTAATCTATGAGCCAGCTCCAAAAATTCTTCAACCCCAATAGCTTCGTGAGATCTCAGACCTCGTACACACATAGCCACTCATTTGTAAGTAATTTTTCCATGAGCAAATTTGGGAAGGCATATTTGGTCAACGCTTACCACTTGCTTGTTAGACACAGACGAATGGAGTGAAATATTAAACTATCATTTTTGTTTGACAAGTAATAAGACAAAGTATCTTTTGTAAACGATTTTAGAGAATTTATTAATGATTCATGCCTCATTTATTTACCTCCATCGCAATACGGTTGCTACTAGTTGTGCTGCAGCAGCAGTGTTAAAAAGCATCTGTTTTGGAAGTATGGAGACGTCACAATGTCGAACAACTGCAGCCATCCTGGTTAAAAGAATTGAAAAAGCATAAACTGTGTGAATGAAAACGGCCGAGGTGATTAGTGTCGTTACGGTAGGCAATAAAGAAGCCGATCTGAGGAAAGACGGCAACGAACTAAGAAGCAATATGTTGCAAAATACAGAATGGCAGTTCTTCTACGAGTGATTCTGCAGAGATTAATAAAAATGTTGAATGCTCCTTTAGATTAAACTCTACCGCGAGACTCCAATATTTCAGACGTAATATGTATGGTTGTGAATAGGAATACAAAGATCTCAACACACTGTCTGGCAACAATCTATGTTGCACGTGAAATAATATGAATATTCCGGGAGGTTATAATTAAACTTTCCCTATTTAACACTTGATAACACGCAAACTAATAACAGTACGAATACCAAACTTGGTGGCATTAATGCGAAGGACATGAGGAAGAGAAATAATGCAGAATCAGTTAATTGTAACACTTTTACTGTGCTGCTACGGTACATCATACTATTACATACCGGTACCATTACTGCTACAAAAGGCACTCACTATGGCGCCCATCAGTGTCCAGAAGAGTCTGAAAGCAAAGGATTGCATTCTGCACAGCAGGACGAAGCATGTCCGTAGGTATGATGGCTACCACTCTCGATATGCTGCGCTTCAGATCAGCACATGTGTGAATGTTCCTGTGGTAAACCCTGTCCTTCAGGTAGCCCCACAACAAGAAATCACAGGGAGTAAGATCATGTGATCGAGCCGGCCAAGCATTTGGAAACGATCTGCTGATAATTCGATCGCTTCCAAGTGTGTTTCGGAGAAGCTAGTGAACTTCACGAGCGATGTGCAGTGGAGCTTCATCTTGCAGGAAAACTGTTGAGTTCAATGCTTCTGTTTCCCGTAGGGTGGGTATGAAATGCTGGAGAAGCATATCGCAGTAACGCTGGCCAGTCACACTGCACGTCTTTGGTCCTTGAGTGTGAACCTGTTCAAAAAAGAATAGGCCAATGCTGAACGTAGCCGTGAAGCCACACCACATGGTGACAAGTTCATCATACAGAAAAGTTTCATGCACAGTGACTGGAGGTGCAAGTCCCCACACTCGGCAATTCTGTGTGTTCACCTCACCCGTCAGACAAAAATGAGCTTCGGCTGTCCACAGGATGGTCTAAGGCCAGCCCCCGTCGTCTTCAATCCTTGCGAGAAGGTGGAGAGCGAAATCAATACGTCGTTGTGCGTCTTGTGGTGCAAGCTGCTGTACGATACGGATCTTTTACGGATACCATTTGAGAATGGTTCGAATCAACTTCCGTACAGTGAACCACGGGATGTTCAACTGTCGTGACACAGCTCGCGCACTGCCTGACAATTGGGAAATGCATTCAGCGTTGTCTGCCGTAGCAACAGTAACTTCGTCAACCAACTGTGGTGCAACCGGTCGTCGGGCTCTTCCCGGAGCGACGCGCAGTCCTCCATTTGATTCGAACTACTGTACTTCATCACTCCCGGCATAGCAGGTGGGAACAGGCGACCCTTCCGTAATCCTTTCAGCTGGCAATATTCTCGAAGTGCAGCTGCAGCATCATTGTTGTTTTGATAATCTCGCTTCACCAATAATGCCCTGTGTGGTGTCACCGCCAAACACCACACTTGCTAGGTGGTAGCCTTTAAATCGGCCGCGGTCCATTAGTATACGTTGGACCCGCGTGTCGCCACTGTCAGTGATTGCAGACCGAGCGCTGCCACACGGCAGGTCTAGAGAGACGTACTAGCACTCGCCCCAGTTGTACAACCGACTTTGCAAGGAAAGGTTCACTGACAAATACGCTCTCATTTGCCGAGACGACAGTTAGCATAGCCTTCAGCTACGTCATTTACTATGACCTAGCAGGGCGCCATTACCAGTTTATATTGAGATTATTAATTATGTATCATAAAGAGCGATGTTCTCCAATTATGGATTAAAGTTAAGTATTACATCAACTACGTACTTTATTTGCTACTATTAATTCCCTTAACTGTTCCAGACCTCACGCCAGTCTGCGTGAGTTAAAAGCGTGCATTTCGGCCTCCTCTAGCAACACGGTGTTGGCTCTTCTGCCAACACTTCACCCTGCTCCTTTTGGCCAAGCTCACGTTGACACGTCAAGAAGTGCATTGCGACTGGTCGGATGAGTGAGACTATGACTGATGAGACAATGACTGATCACGGCACCTGGTGGCCATAGTTGGAACTAGACCGTCGCGCTGTGACGCATGAAACTCATGCACCCCCATACTCTGATCATTAACGATACTAAGTTTGGTACTCGCACGGTAATTACTTTCCGTGTTATAATGTGTTAAGAAGGGAAAGTTTAATTATAACCACTCGGTATATGGCAGGAGAATAGCCTCAGAAAAAGATACTGAAAACTGAGACAAGAGAGAAAACGTATTAGTGTATGAGCTATACATTGAAGCAATAAAAGCAGTTAATTTATAATTGAATGAAGTTGCAGATACATCTGATGAAATTAATAATAGTTCTACTCTGTAGTAGGAAGATAACTGAACACGTATCCAGAGACGTTTGTCGAAGTTTTGACTAACTTAAGGACAGCATACAACACCCAGTCATCACGAGGCAGAGAAAATCCCTGACCCCGCCGGGAATCGAACCCGGGAACCCGGGCGTGGGAAGGGAGAACGCTACCGCACGACCACGAGCTGCGGACTAGAGGCAGTAATAAGGTTCACTTCGCACTCAGCCGCTGTAAGATCCACGTGTGTTTAACGTCGGATCGCGTTCAGTCTCGGATGACGTCAGATCTGGACTGCGACAAATCGCGTATTTGCGGTGAAAACGGATAGTGAACTCTCGAGAACTGTACACCGTCCTGAATCGCTTAGAATTCACCAAAGTAACTGTTAGTGCGCCGTCTGTGATAATTATAAATCCGCGTGGCAAGTGGCGACTATTATTTCCATTTTTATGTCGAGCAGTAATTTCGCACATTTATTTGAACATTCAATTGAGTAATATTAGTGAGGGCGAGAAATAATCTGGTAGGAACGTACCGCAGACGTCGCCTCTGAACTGCAAGCCGTGGTATTTATGATAGAAAGATTTACTTTCGTTTGAACATAGTTAATTTCCAAGTGTGTGATAATATTTGTATTAACTAGAACTTTATACTTTGGTTTGAAATCATAGTCCTGATCCCGCTAAGTAGAAGGAGAATAGAAACATTTCTTTCAATGTGCTAGACCATAATGAGGCTGTGCAGACTGGAAACTAAGGTCAGTATGTTTCCCTTCGCTTTCTGGCTAGCCACAAAATTAGTTGCCAGGCTCGCGTGGGAAAGACGGCGTAAAACAACCAACGTCAGACGTAATCTTACCCGCCACCCCACATATGGTGCTTATCGTCCGGGAAAAGAAGGTAAATCAACGAGATTGAACAGTGAAAGTGATTGGTAGGAAACAACGAACTCGGTAGGCACTAACAGGATACCGAAGTGACGTAGGCACAAACCAGTGCTATTAGCTTCAATAGGCGTTGCCTGGCTGTCTTCGAGATAGTGTTGCAGGCCTAAAATTTCGTCGCACAGCAAATTTCCATCAATATCTGACTTCATGTTGACAGTTAACTTTTCTTGTAATTTAGAACAGCATTGTATTAGTTCTTCTTTATTTTGATTTTTTTTAATGTCAAACAAGAAACTCCACGTCGCAGAAAATTCTTGCATCTGTTCAAATCTTTATTTCATGGATATGTGCACGGTGTCCAACAGTGCATTGAAAAACTCTACTTTAAACTTCTTTTTTGGGTCAGTTATTTGATCATCAACAGCCTCTTCACCCGGCCTGCGTTTAATACGTCTTAATCGCATTTGTGGTTTAAATAATGGCTGCGTATCAAGATCCGAAGCCAGTTCAGTTGCTGTTACAATAGCTTGTTCGAAACCTGTTTGTCTATATGTTTCCAAATAAGAGCAACATTTGTCAAGGATTCCCATAAACTCGAGAAAGTTGATTGTGGGTGACTGACTTGCTTTACTGACAACGTTAATTTGAAACAGAACATCATACCATGTCACGAGAGAAACAATGAAGCTGAAGTCTTTTAATTGTCCTCCTAGTGTTGTCGCTTCGTGTGACACCGCAGCATCGCTTTGTTCAGTAGCATCGGCCAAGGAAACCAAAGCGTCATGCATTTCGCATAATTGATAACGAACCGCTTTGACGCTATCAATTCGAGCTTCCCAGCGTGTGTCACTTACATTTTTCAGGGTGTATATCTTCAAATGGTCGGTCAAAATTTTCCATCTATTTACCGATCCAGCAAATAGATTAAACATTTTTTGTAACATTCCGAACAGTGTCACTGATTTTACTGATGATTTTGCCGCATCACACAATACCAAATTATAACTATGGCATCCACATGGCACAAAAAAAGCTAGTGGATTTAACTTCTTAATTCTGTTCTGGACGCCTTTATTTTTCCCCTTCATGTTCGCGCCGTTATCGTAGCCCTGTCCTCTGCAGTCATTAATGTTAAGGTCAAGATCACTCAATGTTTTTAAAATGCTTTCTGTCAGGCCTTCACCGGTTGTATCATCTATTTGCAGAAATGAGATGAAATGTTCTTTTACACTTACGCCATCCTCTGTTATGTCGGCGCGTCTTAAAGTTATCGAAAGTTGTTCTTTGTGGCTTATATCTGGAGTACAGTCAGCTATGATTGCATAATACTTTGAACCCTTTATGCGGGATACGATTGTAGACATAACGTGTGATGCCATGAGTTCTATTAATTCATTTTGTATATTTTTGCCGCAATAATGGTCAGCCAAATCACCATTCAATGCCAGTCTGACGTGCTCTTCCATGATTGGATCAAACTTTGCCAATAACTGTACAAGACCTAAGAATTTCCCATTATTTGGGGTAAATAATTTATGTGATAACCCTCTGAATGCCATATTATTTTCAGTCAAATACAAAGTAATGTGCATCAATCTTTGAAGCACATTGCTCCATCGTAAACTTTCTTTACAAATTAGCTTTTGTTCTTCCTTGTCAATAGTTAATCCAGCTTTAAACCTGATTTCAGCTTCAGTCCATTGAGGAAATGCTTTTTTGTGGTTAGGACTATTTTCATGCAGTTTCAGAGCTTCACTTAAATGTTTCCAATTTCTGAAACCCACAGTGGTAGTCAAATTAGTAGTTGACTTTAAATCAAACAGTCGACAACAAAAGCAAAAGACACTGTCGTTTGATACAGAATAAACTAGCCACCGTCGTCTGATAGTTTCTTCGTTTGATAGTTTTCTTGTGTAATGAGTTGAAGAGAAATGACACCCATTTTCGTCTTTTGGAAAGTTATTTAGACATACTTGTGAGGGTCCACATATTATAATGCGATCTATATCTCTAGCATTGAGTACTTTTGGCCACGTACCTACATCAGAAACATTGTATTCTTTTATTGCAAGAACGTTGATACTTTCATCGACCACAGATGTCATGTGTTGATTTTGACTTGGAGAAATATCAGAGGATTCATGCAAAGATGTACTGCGCTGGTCAATTTTATCACCTTCAATAGGTGATTGTATATTTTTTGTGTATAATTGTTCACAGTCTGAAGAAATATTTGCTGATACATGGACTTTTGATTCAATATCTGAAGTATTTGCCTTAGAATTTCCTTTAAGGTACTTATAAATATTCATGTGCATTTTAGTTTCTTCAAGAACTTTTTCTTTTTCAGCTTTTCTTTTCCGATTTTCTGAACCAGAAAGCTTTTTTTTAATCATTTCCTTCTCTTCTGGCATGATTTAATAATTTGACAAATTATTGCTTGGACACTGCTCTATTTCGCGACCACAATATTCGATCTATAACAAATAAAGAAATTCACCTATCAGTAGACGTAACTAGAAAAAAACCTAAACTGAAAGATAAAAATGTTTTTCGCACCTACCAGAAAATTAAAATGTTGACACAGTCACGACACTCGTTTCACTCACAGTTATTCAGCCACGAAAACATGACCGCTGCCTCCGACTCTTACTGACAATTACTGACATGCGGGTGCAAATCGTAGCGCTGCCAACATATGCAGTCTAACAAACATTGTGTGGCGCTGTATTATTTCAAGTTAGGGGAGAATTCTCTATGAATGCAGTGCACGCATTGCATGATCTATTAATTAATGTACATGAGTCATTAAGTCACAAATATTCGATATAAATACATTCGTATTAATTAAATCATAATGTAATGTATATTTCACAGTCTGTATTTTCTTTTATTTGGAGCGACCGGTAGTTTCTGTTGTAAACGAGAGATGGTGCGGCTGCATGGGCTCTTCCTTGTTGCAGTTCTTGAAACAAATAAGAGAGGCGCTTTGGTAGAGCCCGTGCTAGCCCGCGTCAAACATGGATGGTTGCAGACAATACGAAGATTGCATTCAGCATGATTTCTCTTCTGCTACCCCGAATTCATCGCGCATTAGTGAGATTAGCGACGTATGTTGAATGAGACTGAATAATATTTTAGTTTCGCGAAATGGGTGATTGTAAATTGTATTTTTTTTTTTTTTTTACATGCGTTTAGTACGTGGCGCCCCTTGGGCCCTGGCGCCCTGGGCGACCGCCCGAGTCGCCCCACCCTAAAGCCGGCGCTGAGTGCTAAAACAGTGCTTTGATTTACTCGCGAGTGTGGTGAATATACAGTGGATGTAAACCACAGTAACTTGGATCGTGACGAAAGGCAGGGAAGGGGCGACGCTGGATCGTGGCTGCCACCGGCGCTAGGGTCAAATGAAGACGGTGCGTCATCACGGAGCTGCTTGGGCCTGCGAGACACCTGCAAGCTGCGGCGAGCGCTGACCTGTACCTGCCCTCCCCCCCTCCCCCCTCCCCCCTTGTTTAATAGTGCCAGACGTAAATGTTGATATGTTGGTTGGTACAGATTTCTGTCAAAGTATCAGGGAAAGTTTGATTTTGACCAGAACGACTTAGTTTTAACTTTATCTGACTCTCAAGTGATAAGAGAGCCTTTTGCAGGAAGTCATATAATCGGTAATAATGAAACCTCAAAACCGCCTATTAGAGTGATAAAGAATAAAGGGTATTTACAGGAAAATACTGAATTCAGTAATAGTGTGCAAGATGCTAATGTTGATTAGAGATATATCCTAGAAAAAATAGAGCAAACGGTACAATCAACAAAGCAAATTTCTGATGAACAAAGATCATAATTAAAGAGTGTATTAACTCAACATAGAAATGTATTCTCGAACGCACCTGGTGAAGTAAAAGGGTATGAATGCCATTTGGATATAAAGCCTGGGCAGGTATTCTTCAAGAAACCCCATCAGATACATGTTTCAAGAAAACAGGCAGTTACGAATGAAATTCAATGTATGTTGGCACGGGGTGTCATTGAGCAAGCAGTCAATGAATATAATAATCCTCTTGTTGTTGTGCCTAAGCGTGATGGAAGTGTTGGATTAGTACTGGATGCACGCTGCTTTAATGAAATTGTAATCAGTGAAAGTGGTCGTCCTCAGAATATGGACGAGCTGATACAGAAATTCAAAGCTATTAGTACCTCACATCAATAGGCATAGCGTGAGGGTACTGGAATTTGCCCCTAGCAAAGGAATCACGTAAATATATAGCCTTTTTGTACGAAGGAGTGTGCTACCAGTACAAAGCAGTCCCATTCGGATTAAATATTTCTGTGTGTGCTTTTGTATGGGTTATGACTCATTAATTAGAACAGGAATTATTTAGATGATATACTGTTGGCAACTCCCACATGGTAAGAACATGTCAGTCTACTAGACAGGATGTTAGAAGCTATAGGAAACAAAGGTATGAAATTGAAGTTAGAGAAGAATGAATGTGTAAAGGACAGAATAAAATTCCTGAGCCATGAAATTAGCAGCGATGGTATATTGCCAGTTCCATCCAAATAATCAGCCACTGAAAAGTTTGAAGTGCCCCAAAATAAAAAGCAACTCAGGTCAATGTTCGGTTTGTTCGGATTCTACCGACGTTTTGTTAAAGATCACTTGTTTAAAGCTCCATGTTTATTCAACTTGTTGAAAAAGAATCCCCCATGGGTTTGGACTCAAGAGTGCCAGTTTTTTTTTTTTAAGGACTAAAAAACTGCTTGATTAATAGCCCGCTTTTGCACCATCTAGATTTTACAAAAGCTTTTTGCATGACAGTTGATGCAAGAGGTTATGGGATTGCAGTAGAGTTGTGCTAGATGGAAACAGAAGGCGACCAAGAGGGTCATAAAACTATTGCTTTTGTGAGTCGTTCACTGCAATCTGCTGAGCGAAACTATGGGATTTCAGAATTAGAGGCACTAGCCATCGTTTTTGGTATGCAAAAGTTGAGCACTATTTGTTAGGACATAAAGTGATAATCTGTAGTGATCACAAATCACTTGCGTTTTTAAAGACGTGCAAATTGAGGAATCCAAGACTAGCTCGATGGGCCATGCACCTTCAGCAGTTCGACCTTGAAATCAATTACATACAGGGAAAGAACTATCTGGTAGCAGATGGGCTATCAAAAAGTGCTGAGTTACGTAATGAATCAGAGCTTTCCTTGCAGATAGGAATGAGGTAAACATGTTGGCCATACATGACCTGAGGGAGGACAGTGGCCCAAAAGGAAGTATTTAAGAACGTAAGATGGGAGCTGAATGATGACACTCAATTGAAGTTAGTTAAAAGCCATTTAGGAGTCCCTAATTATCCAAAGGTAGCACAATATTACTGCTGACATAAAGTAAGTACATTCAGCAGAATGGAAAGTGTGTTTTCCTTCACAGCATTTGGATCTGCTGATAGATTATGTACATCTAAGATATGGCCATTATGGCGCTCAGAAATGCATTGCCAAATTAAGTGAGAGAGTCATTTGCGATAATATGCATCGTAGAGTAGCAAACAGGCTGACATCCTGTGTGATTTGAAAAGGTACGTGCAGTAAATAAAATAGTGCAAGGAGATGTGCACCATGTAGAACCAAGTGAACCACTGGAGTTATGTGCAGTCGATCTTTCTGGACCCCTCCCGACGTCTAAAGAACGATGTACCCATGTTTTTGTGGTGAAAAAAATGTGTGTGGAATGTTCAAATGTGTGTGAAATCTTATGGGACTTAACTGCTAGGATCATCAGTCCTTAAGCTTACACAATACTTAACCTAAATTATCCTAAGGACAAACACACACACCCGTGCCCGAGGGCGGACTCGAACCTCCGCCGGGACCAACCACACAGTCCATGACTGCAGCGCTCTAGACCGCACGACTAATGTCTATCACAGACCATTCAGGGTAATAAGTAAACCTCATGCAAACGCATGCTGCTTGGAGTACCCAAAGAGTAAAACGGAATTAGGTTCACGGAATAATGTAGATCTAAAGAGATTTAAAAATAACAGTAACTAGTTACTGTAGGGAGCCTGCCACTCATTGGCAGATACACGGTTTGGCGTACCGTGTGGTCCCAGCTGCATGAAGCTTTATTTCCGTTTCCTGTTTCATTCCCCTCTTCTGTTTCTAGCGTAGTAAGTAAGAATCACATGTCTTCATGTTGTATATATTCCATTAGATTATAAAGTCTTCTTAGTAAATAATCTTCGTAGTGAATGGCAAAAGTAAATTAGGGTACCAATAAGAGGAAAAACATGGCTAAAAAAAGTAAATAGATAAAAATAAGATCTGTAAAAAGGGTTAGTAACTACAAAATAAGAGACACTTTACATTATAAGATGTTATTAAAGCTAGGAATGCTTAAAAATAATCCATTAGAATCTGCATAAAGTAATAATTTTAGTCAGAGTAAGGTTGTCTCAAGAGAAGGAAGGGCAAGAATGTAACGCCCCTAGAGGCAAGCAGTAGCTCTTTAACATTAATCAAAGGGAAATGTGTGGAAGTGGTGTGAGGATCACACCAAGTGTGTAGAGAAATAATGAGGTCAGTAGTCTGACAAAGAGACAAAGGAGAAAGAAGTGGCGAAATAGATGTATTTTGAAAATGGATTAAAAGGAGAAATGAAGTAAGTAGGATGAGGTATATGATTAAATGGAGAATTGATGAATAATTTCCCTCACGTCTCATAAAATGATAGAGAAACGCTTAATGTTGCTTAAGGCAGATAGTAAGTATAATTGGTAAAAATAGACAACAGAATTCTACAAATGTTGGGAAATGGAGATCATAAAAAAATCAATATGTTGCAAATAACATAATAGGTACAACAATGCAAAGTAAGTGCTGTCAAGCAAATGACTTCTTTAGTATACTAATCGATACGATAATTGAGCCAAACGAAAGTAAAACTTGCAAAGTTTACTCAATCTCCTAAGTTAAAGCAACTTCTCAAGTAATAAAAGATACCACAAACTAGGCAAAAAGTCTCTGTTTAAGAACATAATGGTAACTGGAATACATAAAAGCTATGATTTATGAAAGAAAGAAACGGATGAATGCAATGTTTGTGATTCAGGCTTAATTATGAAGTGAAATGACTCGTTTCCTCAGATATAACCTATTGCTAATTGTCATTCTGACAACATCTCAATTATTAGAACCACTGCCAGAATATATATTGTAAAATGTGCTTTGTCCTCCCTTAGATGTAAGTTTACAACAGAAGCTGAGACTATGTTTTCTGTTTCTCAGGGACATAGAGGCTGCATGAAAGACTAACTTCAAGCTGTAGTGGAAATAGACGCAAGAATGACCCAAACTGCAGTAAAACATTCCCTTACCTTTTGTAATAAAACAGAATGAAAAAGTAAATTCTCTTCCCACATTTATAATCACTTAGTGGAAAAGAACAGTATGGATGCCCACCTTAGTGCCTACGATTGTGCTGAAAAATGTGAGTACTGTAATGTGGAAAATTCATGTGTGTATCTTTCCAGGTAAAGACTGAAAAATTTATAAATGAAAAAAATAACAATAATAATTCTGTAACTATTGAAAAATTTATGCAATGCTTCTACATAACTTTTGTAAATGATTTTTTAAATGTCTTTAATATTATATTTTCTATATGTATATAAGCATAATTATTTTGTATGAGTAGTAACAAGGAATTTTCCAAAAATCAATTTTACTTAAAAGAGGTAAACTAAATCATTACATCGCTTGTTTTTAGATATTTAATTTTGTTCAAAAATAGATTTTTTCACAAAAATACATAGGAGGTGATGGAGCAAAACAGGTGCTGTATCATGTGTGAGATACAGAGGCGAGTGAGTGTGCTGGGACTTACCCCAGTTCACTGCTAGTAGCGCGACGTCACCTTAAGGGGAGACGAAAGGCAAGTGGGCTTCAAAAATTAGATTATTAGATTTTAGCATATTTGAAATGCCTGATCTTTCCTGCGTGAAACAGTTTTTGTTTTATATAAATACGACAATTTTTCTTGGGATATGATGGTTTTCCTGACACACGGTCTTTGCCAGAATGATCCTGACACTTGGTGCAAGTGCCAGATATGACCACAAACATTCTTTACCTGCATCAGTAATGAATTAAATTAAACCCATATTTAGAGGCCTTTGTAAGGATACGTTGTGGAGAAATGTCTTCATGGGAAAACCCATAATTTAATTGAATTTGTGAATTCTGTCTTTTGGAACCCGTCACCGAAAACTGTATTTGTTCAGCTTAGAACCCGCAAATTTGGTGTTTATGATGCTATTTTATGCTTCAATGATGGTTTAATCAGAAAACTAGATGTTTTGGAATTATTGGGCATAAAATCTAGTCGAAATACTGCAAAATCCTTGTTGCAAATAGATAAAGAGAGGATCCACAAAGCAGATATTGCTAATTTAAAACGAACAAAAGAAGCCAGACAGAAAAGAAGACGGATCAAGAGAAGAAAAGAAGATCAGTATGATTCAGATGATGGCACAGGAAAATATTAGTGGTAAGTAATTCTCATCAATAACTATACTAGAACTGCAGTATTAAACTTTAAATAGATTTTTCTCAAAACTACATTTTTTTTTTACTTTCAGGTACCATTACTTGATAAACTAATGGGATTGAAACATGAAATTTGGTGAATTTGAACTGCAGATGGTAATAAGTTATTACAAGTAAATTGAGAACCACCAGACAATTAGAAACTGTTTTATAATAATTAATGTATGAAAAAAGTTAAATTTTATTAGTGAAAGAATACATTTTTTCTTGAAAACAATAAGAGGTATTATGTTCATTTTACTTGTAAATTGAGGTATATATGTTACATATATGCAGTAAAAATTTTATTGTTGTATCACTTATAGTTCTTTTGAAAAGTGTGCCTATTCAAAGGGTAAAATAGCATTGGCAGAATGGGGATAAAAATTGCCTTCCGTATCCCCTTAACGCGTCTGCGTGTAGCGCAAGTATTGCACCACAATTGAGTATGAAATTAAAAGTCAAAATGTACGTTTAAAGATTTGTTAAAATATATGTTAGTGTTATAATGTTTCAAATATCAAGTCTTTATGTACATAGACTTGGTAGTTTCTTTAAAAATGCAGTTTTAAGAGAAAATAAGTGTAGCTAAATAATAAAGCTAGAAAGCCAGAATTTGGTCAGAATGTGCCTATGGAGGTCATAAATAAATGGTGGAAGTTTCAAAGCTAAAGAGCAACAATTACGTCCGGAATCTACGTTTTTAGGAAAAATGGAAGGCGCTAAATATTGGATTTAGAAACGTAAAAATTTGGTCTATGCTTCAGGACACCCTAAAAATAATAACAGAGAGACCACGTTAAGCTACCTCTTATACTTTTTGAGTAATTAAGTGAAAACCAATTTTATAGCTAAAATATACCCAACTGTAGTAGATTAAGTACGTGTAATTTTAATAGTAGAGAATTTTGATTAAAGCAAATGATAAATCAAATACTAGAGCTGTACCAAATTTGAGAGTTGTAGTATTAATAGCAGCCAACACAAGTTCTAGTAAAGGTGTGGTTCAGAGGTAACGATCTACCGTTAGTTTCTCTATAAAAATTCTATAGGGTAAAGTTTTTATTCAACCGAGCTGACCCATTTTCTGTGCATTCAAACAACGTACCTGAATACACGTAAAAATTAAGGAGGTTCTGAATTAATTCATAACTACGTTATTAAAGATCAGGTTCCGAGAAAGTGGTCGTTCTGAGGCTGCTGCCTGTGTTAAAGTAGTAGACAACAGATGTGCCCTTGGCATTCCGCTGCGGCGCCTATATAAATACAGCCCTCGAGGCAGTAGTAAGGTTCACTTCGCACTCAGCCACTGTAAGACCCACGTCTGTTAAACATCGGATCGCGCTCAGCCTCGGATGACGACAGATCTGGACTGTGACAAATCGCGTATTTGCGGTGAAAACGGATAGTGAACTCTCGAGGACTGTACACCGTCCTGGATCGCTTAGAATTCACAGTTAATGTGCCGTCTGTGATAATTACGAATCCGCGTGGCAAGTGGCGACTATTACTTCCATTTTTATGGCGAGCATGAATTTTGAACTTTCAATTGAGTAATATTACTGAGGGCGAAAGATAATCTGGTAGGAACGTACCGTAGAGGTAGCCTCTGAACTGCTAGTCGTGCTATTTATAGTAGAGAGGTTCAAATGGCTCTGAGCACTATGGGACTTAACTTCTGAGGTCATCAGTCCCCTAGAACTTAGAACTAATTAAACCTAACTAACCTAAAGACATCACACACATCCATGCCCGAGGCAGGATTCGAACCTGCGACCGTAGCGGTCGCGCGGTTCCAGACTGTAGCGTCTAGAACCGCTCGGCCACTCCGGCCGACTATGGTAGAAAGCTTTACTTTCATTTGAACATAGTGAATTTCCAGGTGTTGTATGTGAGTAACTTTACTCATTATATGTATTAACTAGAACTTTTTACTTTCATTTAAAATCATAGTCCTGATCGCGTTAAGTAGGAGGAGAATAGAAACATTTCTTTCAATGGGCTGGACCAGAATGTGGTTGTGCAGACTGGAAATAATTTTTAACTGAAACTGCATACTTTTATTTAAATCATAGTTCTGATCCCGCAAAGAAATAGGAGAATGAAACTTTTCTTTCAATGGAGTGGATCAAAATGTGGCCGTGTGCACTGGAAACTTAGGTCAGAATGTTTCCCATCGCTTTCTGGCTGACCACAAACTTAGTTGCCAGGCTCGCGTAATACAACCAACGTCAAACCCAATCTTACTGGCCGCCCCACACTTTCCTACCGAATACTGTAAAGGTATCTAATTGTACAGACTGTGATTTCCTCCTGCACTCACCTCTAGTCGTTGAGATAATTAATTTTGGATTTTCATGCCCGGTATTTCTTCGCATTAAGTAGGAACTTTGAATAAATTATAATGTTTGCGGATTCCGCTTTAATTTCACCAGTAAAATGTTGACATTCTCAATTATAAATTCAATGCAAAACCCAGCACTACGATTCATTTGTCAAGACCACCCACCCATTCCGTTTCCTTGTGCATACCTCATTATCATACATCTGAATCGCAGTATGGCAATCTGCATAACAGGATGCGATGCTCAGTACAGATCATTGGCTTGATATATGTATGTAGACACTTAACTCCAGCGCCGTCTCGAATTGAAATGGCGACCTTTGCCTAGGATCTTGCTGACAGGTAGTCTTCTGATCATGATAGAAAGTAGAATCTTGCATTAAAATTTAGACCTTTCACATGATCCTGTTAGCATTTAAAATTATGAAACTGGGCAAGATTTGGTCATATAGTTAATCTTGTTATTGAAATTAGCGAATCTAGCACTTAAATTTGACGTTCGTTTATTCCTTGGTAAATGTGATTATTGTGTTGAAAATAATTGAGATTGTGGCCATGTTTTTAATCTTCATATGCCAAGTAAAGGAAAAGTTGATGACATAATTTTTAGCACAATAATGGGTCACATTTTTAGTCTTTTGTAGAGGTGAAGAGAAAATTAATTTAAGCGGCTCCTCATTTCTTTATTACATGTGTTTCTTTAACCTTTCGTGTGATTTCCATGTGTTGTTCCACTAGTTGCTGATCGGCGTTGCCTGAGTTGAAATTTTATAAGGTTTTATTTCACGTGTCTTAGATGCCACTGTATGCTGGAGTAGACAGCGAGAGCTGTTGACTGGGTGTCCGGATATTTTGTTTTATTTTTTATGTGAACTCGTAGTCAGACGAGACGAGAAGGAGCTCTTGGGTTTAATAATCAGACGTGAATCCGCATAGCGAGAAAACGGCAGTTGTCGGAAGTCAGGTCTCGTTGCACTCTATCTCCGATTTATGCTGTAGTTATGGTACTGAGGAGAGGGGGACTGTAAAAGTGCCTAGCACAGCCATGCGAAGTGTTCCACTGAGTTTGCCTAAAGATGCTAAAGAGATGCTAAAAGAGAATGGTAAGAATGAGCTAAAGAGGACCGATTCTAAAACTGATGTCGGAAATACCTCTAATAACGAAACTGAGGACGAAACAAGGACGACTAGAGGGGTACTGGAGAATTTGCATACGAACGTAACGAAGCGTTGAAGACATAACAACGGGTTCCGGAAATCAAAGAGTAAATGGATGACGTGACGCTCGGGCAAGACGCAAATGTAAATCAGTTGGAGGACACTGAAAGATGGGTAGCTACACTAGAAGATAAGGTTCAACACATATCAAAGGAGCTCGAATGCCATCTATGTGCAGTTACGGATCAGCTTAAGCTCACTAGTCGACGTTTATTGCAGAAGAAATACATAGTACACATAGAGACTCTGTGGAGAACTAGTCCGATATCAGTACTTACAGCTCCAAAAGTACAAGAACTTCTGACATTCAAAGACAGACAAGAAGTATAGAATGGGCGACAGCACGATAAGCAGCACATTTGGCGGTGTCAACGCGCGAGTAACCGAAGTATTAGGTTCTCACAGTGTCATCGAAAGCCCTTGCGTGCTACTTAGCAGAATGCGAGAACGTGAACTAGCGTACGACATGCGTCTGCCTGTAGAACCCCAGGTTTGTCAACTGCAAGCAGAATCAAGGTTGGGCAATGGTCATATTCTAGTGGGCAGGATATATCATCGGGTATGGAACATTTTGACTACAAGCATTACTTGTATGTTCGAAAATTTCATACGTTCAATGACAGCCGGAATTAGATGCACCCAAGGCTTGGCTTTAACGATACTTTCAATGTTTCCCACTGTTGTGATCATTAATGTATTGGTTAGAGCTTGTCTGCATTCTTCTGCAGGGAAAGACCACTGTGACAATGCAGTCGATTGTGCAGGGGTGTTTTATATATAAGGAATTCCGTGATGCATTCCTTGAGAACTGTTGGTCGTAAGTTGTACAAGAGAGGAGAAAGGTGGAGATAATTATGGAATGTGACTTTAAGGGATCCGGATTTCGTAGCGCCATCAAATTCCTGGAAGCTATGCTAAAGGAAATGATTAGTTCCTAGAGGTGTCATAAAGTTCCTTAGAAATCATTAGATTTTGCTATCGAAAGTTACTGCCACACTTTCAGTAGATTCTTGCTGGACACACAGGAGAAGATACAGAGGCGTCTAAGAATGTACAACATGGAGACTATAGTCGGCACTGACTGTATGATTCATGACATAGTTTCTCTGGTCCACAATTACCTTATAACAACCATTGGAACGGTCTGGTTCAGTTGAACACTGGCATAAATTTTCCATAGTCTCAACGACAGCGGGACGGATGGAATGGGTTTCAGTATCTCAACCATAATAGATTTAGACACGGACAAAACCAATGAGAACCACCGCCACAATCAGCGGAGCTTGTTGAAATACGTTCACCCGACCCACGAACAAACCCTGTTGCTGACCTGTCATCGCAACAGTGACAAGGAGTTCACATAGATCAAGTAGAAGAAGCACCTGTTCCAGTTTTTGGAGTAAATGCCATCAATGTCTTACAGTATGAGGATTAAGGGGAAGTGTTACTAGAACTGAAGGAGAACACATTAAAGCAAAATGTACATCCGGTGGTATCAGTGCTAGTTGTCGATGTGGGGCTGCCGGCAGTTATAGATAGTGGAATTCAATTATCAGCACTCTCGGAATCTGCATTTAACAGATGCTTGCAGGATTACAATTGGCCCATGCTAAGCTTTCACGGAACTAAAATCCGTGGAGCGCTAGCAAGGAAAAGTATGGATGTGCAACAGCAAGATCGACTCTAGTTTTATGCTTGGGAACCAAAACTAAAATAGAACTTCTTGGTCGTGCCTAAACTAACCATTTCATATATCCTGGGGATGGCCTTTCTTACGAGTATGAGGCACTCATGGATATAGGGTATGGGAATCTGTACTAAGGAACCGTGGCCCACTCATACTTGTTTTGCGGAGCAACTAAGTAGGAGACAGCTTCCCACCGACTGTTTGAAACTGTGTTTAATGTCAGGGTTGAGCCATGCAGACGTTTCGATAATTGGAGAGAACTCACTATTGGTACAGGACGTCACAGAAGACAAAGTTAGAAAGATAAACTACTGGCCATTAAAATTGCTACAACAAGAAGAAATGCAGATGATAAACGGGTATTCACTGGACAAATATATAATACTAGAACTGACATGTGATTACCTTTTCACGCAATTTGGGTGCATAGATCCTGAGAAATCAGTACGCAGAACAGCCACCTCTGACCGTAATAACGGCCTTGATACGCCTGGGCATTGAGTCAAACAGAGCTTGGATAGTGTGTACAGGTACAGCTGCCCATGCAGCTTCAACACGATACCACAGTTCATCAAGAGTAGTGACTGGCGTATTGTGACGAGCCAGTTGCTCAGCCACCAATAACCAGAAGTTTTCAGTTGGTGAGAGATCTGGAGAATGTGCTGGCCAGGGCAGCAGTCGAACATTTTCTGTATCCTGAAAGGCCCGGACAGGACCTGCAACATGCGGTTGTGCATTATCCTGCTGAAATGTAGGGTTTCGTAGGGATCGAATAAAGGGTAGAGCCACGGGGCGTAACACATCTTAAATGTAACTTCCACTGTTCAAAGTGCCGTCAATGCGAACAAGAGGTGACCGAGACGTGTAACAAATGGCACCCCATACCATCACGCCGGGTAATACGCCAGTATGACGATGACGAATAGACGCTTCCAATGTGCGCTCACCGCGATGTCGCCAAACACGGATGCGACCATCATGATGCTGTAAACAAAACCTGGATTCATCCGAAAAAATTACGTTTTGCTATTCGTGCACCCAGGTTCGTCGTTGAGTACACCATCGCAGGCGTCAGAGTAGCCGCAGCCATGGTCTCCGAGCTGATAGCCCATGCTGCTGCAAACGTCGTCGAATTGCTCGTGCAGATGGTTGTTGTCTTACAAACGTCCCCATCTGTTGACTCAGGGATCGAGACGTGGTTAAAAATGGTGCTCTGAGCACTATGGGACTTAACAGCTGTGGTCATCAGTCTCCTAGAACTTAGAACTACTTAAACCTAACTAACCTAAGGGCATCACACACATCCATGCCCGAGGCAGGATTCGAACCTGCGACCGTAGCAGTCGCGCGGTTCCCGACTGCGCGCCTAGAACCGCGTGACCACCGCGGCAAACCGAGACGTGGCTGCACGATCCGTTACAGCCATGCGGATAAGATGGCTGTCATTTCGACTGCTAGTGATATGAAGCCGTTGGGATCCAGCACGGCGTTCCGTATTACCATCCTGAACCCACCGATTTCATATTCTGCTAACAGTCATTGGATCTCGACCAACGCGAGCAGCAATATCGTGATACGATGAACCGCAATCGCGATAGGCTACTATCCGACCTTTATCAAAGTCGAAAACGTGATGGTACGCATTTCTCCTCCTTACACGAGGCATCACAACAACATTTCACCAGACAATGCCGGTCAACTGCTGTTTTTGTATGAGAAATCGATTGGAAACTTTCCTCATGTCCGCACATTGTAGGTGTCGCCACCGGCGCCAACCTTGTGTGAATGCTCTGAAAAGCTAATCATTTGCATATCACAGCATCTTCTTCCTGTCGGTTAAATTTCGCGTCTGTGGCACGTCATCTTCGTGGTGTAGCAATTTTAATTCCCAGTAATGTAATTCGAGAGTTGGTGGAATACTCACCCCCTCGTCGGCAGCATAAACAAGAAATCTCTGTGGCCATACAACGAATCCAATAGGCTGGAAAGAAGAGAAAGGAGCAAACCGATAGGAATGGAAATTTTGGACAATATCACGCTGGCCAGAAGGTGCTTATCAAATCGCGTAAGCGATCCAACCAACGAACAGACTTTTTCACCGTATTGTGGACCAATATCCATTCACTGATTCATGCATACAAATATAATTGAATTTTAATCACTCAAGTCATATAAATCTAGTTGAACCCGTCATCTACGAGTAACGTCAAATACTTCATGGAATAAATATGTTAGAATTAAGGGACAAGCATGCACAATATTTTGGTTATATGATTAGGCTAGTGGGAGGTTAATTAGTTAATAAGATATGTCAGTGCTGATTGCAAGTTGATAATATTGTTCAAAAGATTGGAAGTCGTTTATTGGAAAGGTGAACTTCCTTCCGGTTGAGCAGGGTGACAAGACTGTAGCGCCTAGAACCGCTCGGCCTCACCGGCCGGCCCTGCAGAAATACTGGGCCGTACTGACTCTACAGCCGTTCATAACTGAGAAAGCGTTGCCAGTGCAAGGTTTTATGTTTCATAAATATTCGATGGGATTCATGTCGAGCCACCTGAGTGGCCAAATCATTCTCTCGAAAAGTCTAGAATGTTTCTCAACCCAATCGCGAACAATTGTGGCTCAGTGACATGGCGCGTTGACATCCATAAAAATTCCATCAATTTTCGGGAACATGAAATCTATGAATGGCTACAAATGGTCTCAGTTTTCAGTTGGACCAGAGCACCCGCTCCATTTCATGTAAACACAGCCCACACCATTATGGAGCCACCACCAACTTGCACAGTGGCACGTTAACAAATTGGGTCCACGGCTTCGTCAAGTCTGCACCACACTAGAACCCCACCATCAGCTCTTACTAGCTGAAATCTGGACTCATCTGACCAGGCCACGGTTTTCCAGTCATCTAGGGTCCGACCGATAATGGTCACGAGCACTGGAAAGGGACTACAGGCGATATCGTCCAGTAGCAAAGGCACTCGTGTCGGTCGTCTGCTGTCATAGCCCTTTAACACCAAATTTCACTGCACTGCCCTAACGGATACGTCCATTCTACGTCCCACATTGATTTCTCATTTTATTTCACGAATTATTGCTTGTCTCCAGAATGATATTTTCACTCTGCAGCGGAGTGTGCGCTGATATGAAACTTCCTGGCAGATTAAAACTGTGTGCCCGACCGAGACTCGAACTCGGGACCTTTGCCTTTCGCGGGCAAGTGCTCTACCAACTGAGCTACTTTCTTTTTTTCCAAAGCCAAACTCAAATTTCTTTTTCCTTTAAGAACAAATTGTGAGGAATAAATAAGGAAAAGTTTTTTTTTTTTTTGGAAGAAAACAAAGACTCCGATTATACTGGTTTCTCCTTCCAGTAAACAAAAATAAGTCTCCTTCGTCTTGTTGGCGAAGAAGCAATCCTTTGGAACAAAAAAAGTTTCTCAAAGCCAAAATCAAATTTCTTTTTCCTTTAAGAACAAACTATGAGGAAGAAATAAGGAAAAGCTTTTTAAGTCGTCATGCGACTTGTAGTTAAAGTCCAGTTCTTACAGGAGCTCCTGAAGTGTATCCACCTACAGCATGCCAGCACGTCCAAACGTGTCTTCTCATGGCGTAGGCGTGAGTTCTGGGTAGCAGATCTATTCAGTTCGGTTCGTTTTATACAGTTTTCAGCTTCTCAGGGCTTGGACGTTCCAGCTACTAGGTGGGTCATCGAAAGTGCTCCGTAAGAAATTAGAAAAATATTGTTTATAGCGTGGGTTGCGTATCAGGACGCAGTGTCGTTCGTTGAGGTAAGTCCAATATCCTAGCGTAGACTTGTCGCCTGAAGTAAAAAGATAGCGGATCGTGTGGCCACAGATCCAATGCACACAGTTAGTTTTGGCGGAGGGGTAGAAAGTCTTATCGGAGTAAAAAAGCATGTGGACGTCGATCTGAGCCGGTTCTGGCGAGTAAGAAACGCGCAAGTGTCCAGACGTCTAGCGCTGTGCCACAGTGGAACCGGTGGATATCCGTGTCATCCACGCCACAGTGGGTGCAGAGGGATGAATCGGCGAGATGGATGCGGTGCAGACGATCTCGGTTAACTTGTTTGCCATTCACGGTGATGTACCACGCTGATTGAACGTCTGATTCAAGAAAACGCGCATGGATTGCCCTCCATATGTGTCGCCACACGTACTGTGGATACTTACGTTCGATGGGGTTGGACGGGCGGCACTGTTGTAACAATTCGGAGACTATTTTCGTGAGGTACAAACGTGTAAGTGGTAAGGACCGGTAGATATAACTGAACTCCAGGAAAAATCGTTGGATGTAATAAAAGGGGGTTGGAATGGTCGATATCAGTACTGGGGCGGACAAGGAGGCCGGTGCAAAGTTGTGAAGCAGGAGGCTAGTAAGGCTCTGCGGGCAACGATGCCAAAGTTTGAGTTGGGAGCTGACGTATAGTGCCTTGACACGAGTCGGCACGTGGATGAGTCCCACCCCGCCACGATCTCGTGACAGTGCAAGGGATTCATACTGCACCTTGAATAACATCCCCGAGCTGACGAAGGAGCCGAAAGCCATCAACATTCGTCGCGCCAGGAGATTTGGGACTGGTAGTACTTGAGCCACGTGTGGTATACGGGAAGCATGATACATGTTCACGTATTGCGCGCGTTGGATAACGTCGAGAGCTCGTAGCCGGTGATCTGCGAGATTTGCTCTGATTGTCTGTAGCAAGCGTCTACCATTGATAGCCGCTGAGCGGCGCAGATCTGCTGTGAAATCAAGTCCAAGACACCGTATGGTGGCGGCGACACTAAGGGGGGCAGCGCATCTCTCCGGCAAGCCCTCACCAATGAGCAGGACCTTGGATTTTGACACGTTGAGGCAGCTCCCCGACGCTTCGCCGTAAGTCGCCACCCATGTCAGTGCTGCTCGTACTTCATCTTCACTGCGCAGATATAGTACTATGTCGTCTGCGTAGGCTGTACAACAAAAACGGTGGCCTTGCACAGCCATGCCCTTCCAAACGTTGGCGCATGCCCTGGAGCAGGGGTTCCAAGGCGAAAGCATACAAAATCGTGGAAAGAGGGCATCCTTGCCGTACAGATCGTGCGATGACCAGGGACGGTGTAAGACGACCATTGTACATGATTTTAGAGGTTGCACTACTCAACAGGCGCATAACCACTGTTACAATACCTCCAGGAAAACCCATATGCTGAAGAACTGTCCGTAAATAGAAGTGGTCAACACGGTCGAAAGCCTGGCTAAAGTCCAGTGAAGCCAAGGCGCCAGGGAGACGCTGATGATGCGCTAATGCTATCATGTCTCTGTAACGGCAAAGGGCCGTACGGATGTTGTTGTCGCCTCCTAGGGAAGTCTGGTCGCAGGATGTGACGTAACGTGCGACCTTCTTGAGTCGCGATGCCAGTAGCCGTGTGAATATTTTCATGTCGCTGTTGAACAAAGTAATTGGTCGATAGTCCTGGACCCTCGATAACCCGCGCGGTTTATGTACGGGGATAATAATTCCTTCTAGAAAGGTGCTCGGGACCACTGTCCTCGCTGACATCAGCTCTTGTGCGATTGCCGTCCACGTGGAAGCCAACAAATACTGAAAACTTTTATAAAATTCGATGGGTATACCGTCAGGTCCAGGAGACCTGTTATCGGAACCCGCCTTGATAGCATCTACCACTTCATCTGTGGTTACGTCGTCATGCACTGCATCCTCCGGAAGAGTGTTCGTAGTGAGCTGAGCGACTTCTGTGATCAGTGCTGCAGAATGCGGTACGGCTGCGTATAGCCCGGCAAAATGAGCATGGAGAGCACGACCGATGCTTTGTTGGGTGTCGTGCCGGCGCCCTTCCACATCAGTGAGGACTTGGATCAGAGCTCGTCGTCGTCGTTGTCTTTCCTGAAGGAGGTGGTACATCGACGGACGTTCTTGAGGGATTCGATTAGAAGCTCGAGAACGGACTACAGTGCCTTCCAAGTTACGCCGCATGATCAAGGAGATCTGCGCCTTCGTGCGATGGACCATCGACTGCCGGGCTGGCGAGAAAGGCATCGTCGCACAGTCACGTAGTATGGTGTAGTAGAAGTGCAGGGTATTAGTTTTCCACGCCTTTAATTCCTTCCCATAACTCATCAGTGTCTTCCTGAGGGTCGGCTTTGCACAGGAGAGCCACCATGATAAGGTGGAGTCATAGGCTTCTCGACGATGGTGGCAGCGTGCCCACGCTTCTTCGACCATACGGCGACAGTCTGAGGAGGTCAGGTGAGCGACATTGAGTTTCCACAGACCACGACTATGCCACACTTGCTGTCGGGCGAGAGTGACGTCACAAAGGTATGCATCATGGTCTGAAAAGGCCAAGGGCCAGACTTCCGCATGACGTGTGCCATCAGCAAGGGAGCGGGTAACGTAGATGCGATCTATGCGGCTTGACGAGTGAGAGGTGTAGAATGTATAGCCCGGTTGAATTCCGTGGAGCTTTTTCCATGTGTCAACAAGTCGGAGACGGTCGATGACCACTGAGAGAGATGCACAAGGGGAATGTCGCGGGAGTTGGTCCGCGGGCTCTTGTGTCGAGTTAAAATCCCCACCGAGTACCAAATCGTCCTGCGGACCGGTGAAGAGGGGTGTGACGCTTTCGGCAAAAAAAGTTTGTCGGTCATGACGGCGGCCAGTGCCGGACGGAGCGTAGATATTAATAATATGCACGCTGAACAGTGTGAGGGCCATACCTCGCGCAGTGGGGAGGTAGATGACGTCCTCTGCAGGGAGTCCGTCGCGTAGCAGGATGGCGACGCCGCTACCGGTATCGGATGCGGGGGAAACATGGGCGTTGTATCCGGTGGGAACTAGGAAGTCAGCCACAAACACCTCTTGTAAGAGTGCTATATCCACATCCGCAGAGTAAATAGTGTCTCTGAACATGGCCAGTTTATGGGGGGGCACGAATGGTGGCAAGATTCATCGTGGCGATACGATATTGCTGTGTGCGGCCATCCTCAGTATTTGCAGATCGTGCGGTAGAAGTAGCCGGCAGGTGGAGACCCGCCGGTGGTCCCGCAGTGGTGATAATTACTGGCGGGCTGCCAGCCCCAGTGTCGCCGAGGTGGACTCCTGTGCAGACACGCTGGCAGTCTGTTCCGTTTCTTCTTCAACGTCATCGGCCCAGGAAGCTGACGACGTGGACATGTGACGGTCACGTACTTCCGGAACGGGTGTTGTGGATTCCGCAACATGAGTGGCAGGGGGACCGCCGTCATCATTCGTTGACAACGGCGAGGACACGTCCCTGGCTGGGAGAGTAGCCGTCACAGGAGGGGCTCCTGTTGCTGCCACATCGCGTGACTGGACGCAATGTGGGAGATCACCGTCAGACATCAGGTCGACATCTCGTGGGGCCGTCTGAGAAAGGGCGTCATCGGAAGGCGTTCGTCGTCGTTTCCTGTGTTTGCGAGGCGACCGCTGGTTTCTGATGTGGCCTTCTGAATCAGAATGTGGTCGCCCGTCGTCTGACGCCGAACCCGTCTGGACAAAGGCAGACGTCGGCACGACACCGAGGTCGACGTCCATGGTTCCAACAGGAACATCGGTTTCGGTCTGCAAACCGGACGGTCCTGAAGCGAGCACTGGAGGCGACGCCGTGCTTGTGTCCTCGGCGCGTTGTGCTGCGGCGGGTGGCGTTGACGATGCTGCTGGCGCAATCGAGATTGGTACGACGGGGTCCTGTGCAACTCTGGCGTAGGTGATGGGTAAGGACGTGACCGTCGAAGCCTGGGTCTCTTCACGTAACGGCGTCTGTATTAAACGGCGGTGTAAGCATTCGGAACGTACATGTCCCTCCTGGCCACATCCTGCGCACGTTCGTGGCTGTCCACCGTACATGACGATGGCCCTCACACCGCCAATCAGCAGGTACGATGGGACATGTTGCGTCAGCTCAATTTTTATTTGCCTGACGCCATTTAATACGGGGTAGGTCGTAAATGTTTGCCACATCTCCGCGACGTGACCCAAGACGGTGCCATATGGTTGGAAAGCAGCAATGACCACATCCTGGGGCACCTCGAACGGGAGTTCAAACACCCGCAATGTCCGGAGACCGAATCCAGCATGGGCGACTGTCACAGCACCCATATGTCCATCAGAGTGTTTAAATTTCAGGCCGGTGGCATGACGGTGAATTATGTCATTGCAAATTTCCTCCGTCGACATCTTGATGTAGACAACACTTCCAGTGATGGAAAAATGTATGCCGATTAGCCGGCCGGTGTGGCCGTGCTGTTAAAGGCGCTTCAGTCTGGAACCGCGTGACCGCTACGGTCGCAGGTTCGAATCCTGCCTCGGGCATGGATGTGTGTGATGTCCTTAGGTTAGTTAGGTTTAATCAGTTCTAAGTTCTAGGCGACTGATGACTCCAGAAGTTGAGTCGCATAGTGCTCAGAGCCATATGCCGATTACGTCCTGGGGGTTCAAACGTAGATCCTCACGTAGGAACTGTTCGACTTCGAAAGCTCTGGGTCGTGGATGTTCGGCCTGAAACGTTACTTTGATCGTTGCACGCCGGTACGAGTGCGCCATGGTGTACGTTAGTACTGGACTCGATAAACACAAACACCGCTACGCGGAAGTAAACACCGCCGAGAGCGGAGCGTCACACGGCGCGCGGAGCAGCTCCGCACGCTAGCACGGCTGCGAGCCGACTGTGCTACTGAAGCACGACTCACGCCCAGTACCCACAGGAGACGAGGTACTGGCAGAAGTAAAGCTGTGGGTACCGAGCGTGAGTCGTGCTTCGGTGGCTCAGTTGGTAGGCAAAGGTCCCGAGTTCGAGTCTCGGTCGGGCACACAGTTTTAATCTGCCAGGAAGTTTCATGTTGCTTGTCTGTTACCTCTGACAACTCTATGCAAACGCGGCTGTCCTCGATAGTTAAGAGTAGGCCGTCGGCCACTGCGTTGTCAGTGGTGAGAGGTAATACCTGAAATCTGAAATTCTCGTCTCGCTCTTGACACAGTGGATCTCGGGATATTGAGTTCCCTAACGGTTTCCGAAATCTAATATCACATGATTTCACATGAATCACCTGAGTACAAATAACAGCTCGGCCAGTGCACTGCCCGTTTATACCTTGTGTACACGATATGCCATCAACTGTATATGTGCATATCGCCTTTTGTTACGTCATTGTATGTAGTGAACTGAGATATTGTTCAAGTTGCACAATGTGAAGTCTCAATTGTGATTTAGAATGTGTCGCAGTTGCGGTCATTCATTGTAAGAGGCGAGGAGAAGATGTGCGCAAAAAGGTTAATGGAACGAGTGTTTAACGCTGATATCTTCTGTGTTGCGAGGTGGTCATCGTTGAGATGTTATCTTTGTCTTTTGGAACTGGTCAGGTGCCGGCCGCGGTGGTCTCGCGGTTCTAGGCGCTCAGTCCGGAACCGCGCGACTGCTAGGTCGCAGGTTCCAATCCTGCCTCGGGCATGGATGTGTGTGATGTCCTTAGGTTAGTTAGGTTTAAGTAGTTCTAAGTTCTAGGGGACTGATGACCGCAGCTGTTAAGTCCCATAGTGCTCAGAGCCATTTGAACTCGTCAGGTGATGTCTGTGAGATATTAGGATTTAAGTATTAAGTGGAAGTAAGTCATGGAACTATGGCAGCGCTGCATAGTATTTCAGGTCTTTTGAGGATCTTAGCCCACGTCTAGGGTAGTATGGACTGTGTTGTGTTGGGATTCTTATTGTATTTTTGGTTTAGCCTCAAGGAGCCGGTAGAAGAATAATCAGCAGTAAAGTGACCTGCCATATTTTGGAGTAGTTGGAGGCACAGATGAAAGAAAAATTCCAAAAAACTTAGTGAGGCATCCAACAGCATACAACGGAATGTAGGTGTGAGGTATGCTGGTAACCATCTAATGCTGTAATGTTCTGTTTCTTTCTGTTATGTACTAAATGCGAGAGAACTGCCATGTGAAAAAAAACAAGGAGAGGGAGAGTATATAAGATGAATGAAAGAAGACCAAGTTTTGAAAGCGACAGCAGATTTCCGATTTGGAGAGAAATCAATCGATACAAGCATGCGACACGAAGGATGTAGAAAGAATCACGCCAAAGGTTTATACTGGTGTCGAAAAAGAACAGGAAGGCGAGGCGACACGATGAATAGTAGACTGGTATTAAAAATTAAGTAAACTGGTTAATTACTTTTTTTTTTAATTCAGCATGCATGTGAGCATGACCGAGCGGGGTATCGCAGTGGTTAACACAATGGGCTCGCATTCGGGAATACGTCAGTTCAAACCGGCGTGCGGCCGTCCTGATTTAGGTTTTCTGTGATTTCCTTAAATCGTTTAAGGCAAATGCTGGGGTAGTTCCTTCTTCGAAAGGGCACGATCGCTTTCCTTCTCCATCCTTCCCTAATCCGAGCTTGTGCTACGTCTATATTGACCTCGTTGTGAACGGGACGTTAAACACTATTCTGCTCCTCCTCCATGTGAGCATGAGGTATGTTTTACAGTTTGTAACAGTTTGGGGAACTTAAGCTATGCTTATATGCTTGACCTAAGATAAGGTTCCCGAGGTACTAGAATATGTGATATTGATGGGTAGAGTAACACACTTACATTTAACCACCAACTACTAACAGTTTGCAACAAGCCCTTTAAGGACTTAATGAGAGCCAGGAGCTCTTCGTTTGTTAATTTCGATTGAAAGCTAATGCCAAAGTAATTGTAATTTTCGAATGTTGTGTCCCTTTCGGATCGATAAGAGCCAAACCTCAGTGTAAATACAGAAGTGGACATTAGTGCCAGAGTAAAGGTTACGATTTCATTCTTACAAACCAGCAACTGGAAAGAGGTGGATAATAAGTTTATATGGTTCGTATATCCTTTGGGGAATGTGACGAACTGTAAAGATAAGTTACTTAGTTGTTGTAAAATGTGTGCAGACGACGCTTTAAGCACCTAACACTGCGGCCATCGGGATCTGATAATGTGGTGTTCAGTTATGGACTCGCCAGACGGGAGAGGCGGACAGAGCGCGACATGGGGTCCAAGGGTGCGCCCTTAAACCAGCTGTGAGAGCGAAGGTTTAAAGGGAGCCTCTTGATGCCTGCTGCCGGTCCGAGGTCCTGGCGCCCGACAGCTCACAATGGATGACGCAGCTTATTGGGAGTCCAGTGAACCGGAACGCCGCATGTGTCGAGCCGCCTGTCAACTTACGGCACAGCTGAGTTGATCCCAAGTGGTGACGTGCCTTGCTGCCACACGGCTGACTGTCATGACGGCAACTGTCCAACATTCACACTTCTGGCTAGTAATGGTGGGGACTGGCCATAGGTACATACAAGTGAGTTATTTAACGCAACGGATTTTATAATGCAGTGTGATGGATGCTTCGACATATTTACCCCCAGTAAGAGCTCGTTAATCTTATGTACATTAATCTAGCAAATTGCTAGATTTTCTAGAATTATCCTGCGGATAATTATTTATATGCAGACAAGTTGCTTGTCCCCTTCAAACTGACTCAAAAGTTATATCACATTAAATAAATCAAACACAAGTAAATTAAATGATCAGGATAAATTACTACGAAAGAGCAAGTACAGTTATCTTCATCACATTTTTTTAAAAAGAAAGGTTGGACCCATAGATACTGAATTCACTGACAAAATTAGTATCGTCAGAAATAATATAGAGTATAGATTTTCCGTATAGGTATTGGCCCTTCATGGCTTAGCTCGCCCCTATTAAACGTATGTGATCTGCTAATAAACAAGGAATGACTGACATCACAGTAGTACGAAATATCAGAAGAAATTAGTACCCCAATAAGCAATGTGAAAATGCAGAAAGAATAACTCTTGTGATCTCAAGAATTTAGCATTACATCCCTACAATGGTAGAGTGTATGGTGTATCACCGTAATCGTAGAAATGCGGCAATACAGAGGGCTGCTTCTGGAAGAGGTAGGAGCCAACAGCACTGTTGGAGCCCCTCAAATCTCTGGAATATGACTTGAAAACCTTGGACAGCTGACTTCGGTCCCAATACTGTTAAACGAATACTGTCTTATAACCTCACTGTAAAACAGATGAAGTGCTCTCTATCATTGTTTGCTGAACCAGTCGCGAACTCCCAGCTGAGGGGGAAGTCCACATAACATCTAAGTACAGCAGCAAGTACAGTGTCCTAACAGCTGTCTACCACAAAAGAGCACAAGACATCAAGCCCGCCCGTCATCTGCAAAGAGCGCTTCCGATCTGAACGTGCTCGAAGAGGGAAGATGGCAGACTGACAATGTTTCTCTACTGCGTTTCCCACAGCAAGTCTCGGTTCCCCTCCCCTTTAAACATGGGTAGCAAATTATATTTCCGGAAGTCGCTTTATACCAATCTGCGACTTGGATTTTGGTTTTGGCGTCGAAGTTTCCGGAATATCTCTCTACTTCATCGACAAAATGTGAACCTACTAATTCCCGTCAAGTCGGTTACACTTTTCGTGGGAACGCGCCGTGCCTACATGTTCAATAAGTTAACGGCTAGCGGCGCCCTGGTGGTGGGTCTCAAGCCGTGCGGAATCCGCTATATGCCTACGGTCGCGACGGCCAGGCTCCAGACGCCTCCGCGTCTCAGGGTTCGCAATTCTTAAGCTGCTGCCCCTACTCACCGCCGAACTCTACAAGGACGGCAGCTGCGGACAGCTTCTCCGTCTCACGGCTACTCAAGATCTTCCCGCAAGGAAAACGGCTTGGTATAAGCATACATTCCCATTATTTCTTACAATGAGCTAGTGGATTGCTTCTACCCAATCACCCAACATGCACCAATAATATGAATTAAAGTAAGTTCAAAATGGTTCAAATGGCTGTGAGCACTATGGGCCTTAACTTCTGTGGTCATCAATCCCATAGAACTTAGAACTACTTAAACCTAACTAACCTAAGAACATCACACACATCCATGTCCAAGGCAGGATTCGAACCTGCGACCGTAGCGGTCACGCGGCTCCAGACTGTAGCGCTTAGAACCGCACGGCCACTCCGGCCGGCCAATTAAAGTAAGTGTACTTGATGATGTCAGTCACACAGATGATCCAATAACGAACTAGAACCTGTCTGATATCTACTTAGTCGCTTAATCAAGTAATATTGGAGGGAAAGGCTCCTTGTAAGGTGCAAAATGGCCCGCCCGGTTGGCCGTGCGGTCTAACGCACGGCTTTCTGGGCGGGAAGGAGGGCCTGGTCCCCGGCACGAATCTGCCCGGCGGACTTGTGTCAAGGTCCGGAGAGCCGCCCAGTCTGTGGATGGTTTTTAGGCGGTTTTCCATCTGCCACGGCGAATGCCGGCTGGTTCCCCTTATTCCGACTCAGCTACACCATGTCGGCGATTGCTGTGCAAACAAGTTCTCCACGTACGCGTACACCACCATTCATTACTCTACCACGCAAACATAGAGGTTACACTTGTCGCGTGTGAGACGTTCTGTGGGGGGGGGGCGGGGAGGGAGGGGGGGGGGATGGGTCCACCGGGGACCGAACCGCACAATAACCCAAGGGTTCGGGGTTCGGTGTGGGGCGGCGGAGGGGTGAAATGGACTGCGGTAGTCGTCGTGGGGTTGTGGACCACTGCGGGTGCAGCGGGGACAGAGTCTCTCCGTCGTTTCTAGGCCCCCAGTTAACATACAATGCAATACAATACAATAAAAGGCGCAAAATACTGCCACCTTACAACTGTTAAATCTCACGTGATGGCAGAAACTAAATATTATGATCTGCATATGCAAGCATTACTGAGTGATGTGAAGTATAAGATATAAAAGGGGATTCCAAATACCTTAACGATCTGGCGGACAGGGTGGGCAGCAATCTGCTGATGATGTCGTGGTGTACAAGATGTCCAAGTTGAGTGACTGTAGGAGGATACAACATAATATAGACAATGTTTCTAATTGGTGTAACGAATGGTAGCTAGCTCTAAAAATGTGAGTTAATGCGAATGACTAGGAAAGACAAATCCATAATGTTTGAACACAGTATTAGTAGTGTCCCGCCTGACACATTCATGTCGTTTAAATATCGAGATCTAACGTTGAAAAGCTATATGAAATGGAGCGAGCATGTGAGGATTGTGGTAGGGAAGGCTATTGGGCGACATCCGTTTATTGGGAGAATTTGGGATAGTGTGGTTCATCTGGTGCGACCTAATGTAATATTTCTGGCTTTTCAGCCATCATATTGAGGTACAAGAAGATCTTCTTAGAGCAGTTGAGAAGGCAGAAGGGACGAGGTGACGCAATGTGGTGTGAGGTACCGATGACAGATGGTTTGCTCGGTATAGGTGTCGTGAGAAAGACCGCGTTAATTGTGGTCCTTCACGGTAATTGGCTGCTGCGTTCGGAAGTTGCGAGTCAAAATGATAATTTTCTGTTATTAATATGAGACAAACTAAGGAGCGTATTTACTTGCATTTCACATCTAAGCATCTCTCAATTGCGAGCTATCAGTCCATTATTTCACAAGTATTAATAACCAGTAAAATAATAAGCAACTGCTAAACGAAAAGGCAGACGAAGCACTTCGGTGATCGGATCGCGCCTAACTTCGATGGCGGGCGAAATCGTTCGGCTGTAAGATCAGAACAATGCTGCGGCCAGTTTCAGTCAAGATTTCATTAGTAATCCATTGTATGTAACATCACAGCTGGTTCGGCAGCGTTGGGGGATAGACACGTTGTCTGCCGCGGTACCAGTTAAGACATAATTTGCAATATCTATTTGTAAGTCTGAGAGTTGTAATTATGGAAATACGCAGTTCATTTATTTGTTGAACAACAGACATTAATTGTGACTCTAAAGTGGAATGTAATTGTGCAGTTTCTCGTGTTCTGCTTATAAAAAGCGAGTGGCATGCCGTACAGACAAATTGATTGGAGATTTAATTATTTCTAAAATAACAGTTCCTCGCTAAGAGTTTCTTGCAGTCTCAAGATAACGGATTTACTACCTACTTGATATTTTCTGCGCAGAGGACAAATGTAGAAGACTGCAGGTTGGTGAACATTTATTAGAAAAAAAACGGCTCTGAGCACTAAGACAACTTAACTTCTGAAGTAATCAGTCCCCTAGAACTTAGAACTACTTAAACCTAACTAACCTAAGTACATCACACACATCCGTGCCCGAAGCAGGATTCGAACCTGCGACCGTAGCTGTCGCGCGGTTCCAGACTGTAGCGCCTAGAACCGCTTTTTTTTGTGTTTGGTCGTTGCGGACGTCGCAAGACATCCTGCTCAAGTTCGGTGGTTGATCCTTCCACTCAGTTTTTTTATTACAGAGGCCAACCGGCTCTCTGACCGGACACGCTGAGCTACCGTGCCGGCTAATAATTTCACTAATTCTGTTTATACTGTAGAACTGGCGCGCCCTGTGTCAGGGATGGGTTGTTTGGGGGAAGAGACCAAACAGCGAGGGCATCTGTCTCATCGGATTAGGGAAGCACGAGGAATGAAGTCGGCCGTGCCCTCTCAAAGGAACCATCCCGGCATTTGCCTGGAGCGATTTAGGGAAACCACGGAAAACCTAAAAAAGGATGGCCGGACGCGGGATTGAACCGTCGTCCTCCATTTTTATTTTATTTTTATTTTTTTTTATATTAACTCAGTTTTTTTATTACAGAGGGCAGCTAACCCTCTGACCGAACACGCTGAGCTACCGTGCCGGCTCGGCCACTTCGGCCGGACATTTATTAGAACTTAAACTTTCCACTCACGACGTTGCAAGCAAATAGGCACCTCGCGTTTACTGCAATCTTAGTACAAATGAAATCAGTTACACGTCGTCTGTGGTATCATAGTGGAGGTATGAAGGAGAGTAATATTTTTGACGGAAGGGGTTTATCATGAGCGCATATGTACAATGAAGCGCCAAAGAAACGGGTATACGCATGCATATTCAAATACAGAGATATGTAAACAGGCAGAATATGGTGCTGCGATCGGCAACGCCTATATAAGACAACAAGTGTCTGTCGCAGTTGTTAGATCGATTTCTGCTGCTACAATGGCAGATTATCAAGATTTAAGTGAATTTGAACGTGGTGTTATAGTCGGCGCACGGGCGATTGGACACTGCATCTCCGAGGTGGCGATGAAGCTGGGATTTTCTCGTCGAACCATTTCACGAGTATACCAAGAATATTAGAATCCGATAACACACCAAATATCCGACAACGCTGCGGTTGGAAAAAGATCCTGCAAGAACGGGAAGAGCCGGCCGTGTTGGCCGAGAGGTTCTAGGCGCTTCAGTCCGGAACCGCGCGACTGCTATGGTTGCAGGTTCGAATCCTGCCTCAGGCGTGGATGTTAGGTTAGTTAGGTTTAAGTAGTTCCAAGTTCTCGGGGACTGATGACCTCAGAAGTTAAGTCCCATAGTGCCCAGAGCCATTTGAATTTGAAGAACGGGAACAACGATGATTGAAGAGAGTCGTTCAACATGACAGAACTGCACCCCTTTCCCAAATTACTGCAGATTTCAATACTGGCCCATCAAAAAGTGTCAGCGTGTAAACCATTCAACGAAACATTATCAATATGGGCTTTCGGGGCCGAAGGCCCACTCGTGTACCCTTGATGACTGCACTACACAAATCTTTACGCCTCGCTTGGGCCTGTCAACACCGACTTAGGCCGCTTGATAACTGGAAACATGTTGCCTGGTCGCACGAGTCTCGTTTCAAATTGGGTCGATCGGATGGACGTGTATCGGTATGGAGACAACTTCATGAATCCACGGATCCTGCATGTCAGCAAGGGACTGCTCAAGCTGGTAGAAGCTCTGTAATGGTGTGGGGCGTGTACAGCTGGAGTGATATGGGACTCCTGATACGTCTACATATGACTCTGATAGGTGACACGTATGTAAGCATCCTGTCCGATCATCTGCATCCATTCATGTCCATTCTGATTTCCGACGGACTTGGGCAATTCCAACGGGACAATTCGACGCCCCACAAGTCCAGAATTGCTACAGAGTGGCCACAGGAACACTCTTGTGAATTTAAACACTTCGGCTGGCCACCAAACTCCCGAGACGTGAACATTAATGAGTATATATGGAATGTCTTGCAACGTGCCGTTTAGAAGAGATGTCCACCCCCTCGTACTCTACGGATTTGTGGACAGTCCTGCATGATTCATGGTGTCAGTTCCCTCCAGCTCTACTTCAGACATTAGCTGAGTCCATGCCACGTCGTTTTGCGGGACTTCTGCGTGCTCGCGGGGGCTCTACACGATATTAGGCAGGTGTACCAATTTATTTGCCTTCTCAGTGTATATCTCCCTCTCTCTCTCCCTAATGCTCTTTTTTTCAAGTTGTGGTACATGGCATCTCTGGTAGGGATAATTGTAGAAGACGAAGTGCTTTGGAATTATGAGGCTACATTTTACTAGCGAGAAATGTGAGCTGTAACCGACCAGCGAACTCTATAGGGATTGTGATACGTGTGATCTGTAAGTGACCAGAAAACTGCATAATAACTTTGACAAGTAGGCTTTAAACTGTCTTTCATCTGGTGTAAACTTTAGCTAAACTATAATAATTGATGTCACAAAATCAAATTTTCAGTTACAATGAAAGTAGGATCGGTGCATAGCAGGAATGGGATGCGCGGAAGTGCAACGAGAATAAAAGTTAACGTTGTGTGCGCGGTCGATGATATTCCGTTATTGATCATCAGTTCAATATTCATCATGCTGCGAGAGGGCGCAGCGTGAGGCAGCCACAGACAACAGGTCCTGCGGCCGGCGCAGTTAGCAGTACAAGGTGCGGCTTCCGCACACCCGTAACAACAGAGTTGCATCCAGAGGTGCTGCCCACAGCTACGAGAATCAGCAGCAGTACGTCGAGGAAGAAATGTGGTGTAAGTGTTGCGCTCATCTAAGAGTCTAAGATTTGTAATTGGAACATTAGTATTAATAAAATGTCTGGGGTACAGAAATTAACTAATAGTACAGCATCATCTGGCACTTTACCAAGTCAGTATGATGATCAGGATACACGACCTACACTGAAATTAATTTTGCAAGAACAGTTAAGTAAAGCATTTAAAGAAAATAGGGAGGAATTAAGTAAGAAGAAATAGATACGAGATTAAAAGAAAATAATGTGGAGTTAAGTAATAAAATGTGGAAAACATATAAGGGCTTAGAAGAAATCAACGTAGGAATAGCTCAAATTATAGCTACGTTCGGTGCTTTCGAACAAAAGGATACAAATCTTGAAGCTAAAACTGAGGGATGTAGCAAGAAAATAGATTATGAAACAAAAGAATGGAGAAAAAAAAGATTTACCATGAAATCTAAAAGTTAAATAAGGATTTGCAGAATCCAAATGGGATAACACAAACCACAGTTAATGATATTAGTAATTTAAGACAAGAGCAAACCAAAGTTACCACGAGTAATTTACGGACTATCAAATATGAACAGGAAATACTTTGTTGTAACATTTCACGTGTAGAATCCACTTGCAAATGTGACACAGGTGCGATTCAGAGTAAATTGAGAGAAACAGAGTAATAAGCACTTCCGAAGATGCAAAGCAAAATAGAAAATAATATTAAACAAAAAGTAGAAATTTGTTGTGAACAAGAAAGGAAGGTGCGGTTCATGTGAGTGACATAGCAAATTGCACTAATGCGTATAAATGCCATCATTTCTCTCATAAGGGAACTGTACACCCGGTAGCCTTCAATAGACTGTTTGAGGGCATCATTTTCCTTTCGTACTGTTAGTTCTTCCCCTTCTTTCATTTAGAACTATTGTTTGTCATCCTTAACATTCTTCACTATCAAAGTTAATATGATAAAATTTCCTTACAACAAAGAAATAAGCTCTGACAAAAACAAAGTAACCCAGCAGAATAAACATCTGCATAGCACGGGTGAAAAACAGATATCTGACGAAGTAGGGCATGCCAGAATATACGAAATAGAGGATTACAGATACATCATCAAGTGAACGCAGTATATAGTTACAACAAGACACCAGTATCAGATTAATGCACATAACAGTAACATATCGCACAGTGCGTAGTGGAGCAATTTTTAAATATTTATTACAGCGATACACAAGCCTTAAGTGCGAAAATAATTTAAGAACAGGAAAGCAAGACGAGAGCTATTATATATAACACAGATGAAATAACGCATAAAAATAAACTGAATGTAGATCAGGAACAACGGTGGACATGTAAAACTACCAGACATTATTTCTGTTTTACTCGATAACTTTTCGTGAGCTATGACGAACTGTGACCTATCTGACAGGAAATCACGAATCTAGTCGCACAACTTAGACGATACTCCGTAGCCAAGCAACTTAATTAGGCGTCGCTTGTGAGGAACAGTGCCAAAAGCCTTCTGGGAAACCAAAAATATGGGATCAATTTGTTGTCCCACGTCGACAGCAGTTGTTACTTCGTGTGAATAAAAAGCTAGTTGTGTTTCACAAGACCGATATTTTCTGAATCCGTGTCGGCTGTTTGTCGATAAATCGTTTTCTTCGAGATAATTCATAATGTTCAAGCACAGTACAGCTCGAGATTAGTGACATGGGTTTATTATTACTTTTCTCTTTCTTGGGTACTGGTATGACTTGTGCAACTTTCTAGTCTTTAGGTCGACACAATTCCAGCCAAAGGGAGCATCACTGCTCGAAGATGGTCCTTACGGCGAGAGCATCGAAGAGCTACGGAGATAATCGCCTACAACTAGAGGGGCAGCTCCCGATCCGCCGCGGGGACCGTCAACCTCCGCACCATGTCGTATATCAGTACCGCGTGTCAGTGCCATGCGTCGATCTACACTCCTGGAAATTGAAATAAGAACACCGTGAATTCATTGTCCCAGGAAGGGGAAACTTTATTGACACATTCCTGGGGTCAGATACATCACATGATCACACTGACAGAACCACAGGCACATAGACACAGGCAACAGAGCATGCACAATGTCGGCACTAGTACAGTGTATATCCACCTTTCGCAGCAATGCAGGCTGCTATTCTCCCATGGAGACGATCGTAGAGATGCTGCATGTAGTCCTGTGGAACGGCTTGCCACGCCATTTCCACCTGGCGCCTCAGTTGGACCAGCGTTCGTGCTGGACGTGCAGACCGCGTGAGACGACGCTTCATCCAGTCCCAAACATGCTCAATGGGGGACAGATCCGGAGATCTTGCTGGCCAGGGTAGTTGACTTACACCTTCTAGAGCACGTTGGGTGGCACGGGATACATGCGGACGTGCATTGTCCTGTTGGAACAGCAAGTTCCCTTGCCGGTCTAGGAATGATAGAACGATGGGTTCGATGACGGTTTGGATGTACCGTGCACTATTCAGTGTCTCCTCGACGATCACCAGTGGTGTACAGCCAGTGTAGGAGATCGCTCCCCACACCATGATGCCAAGTGTTGGCCCTGTGTGCCTCGGTCGTATGCAGTCCTGATTGTGGCGCTCACCTGCACGGCGCCAAACACGCATACGACCATCATTGGCACCAAGGCAGAAGCGACTCTCATCGCTGAAGACGACACGTCTCCATTCGTCCCTCCATTCACGCCTGTCGCGACACCACTGGAGGTGGGCTGCACGATGTTGGGGCGTGAGCGGAAGACGGCCTAACTGTGTGCGGGACCGTAGCCCAGCTTCATGGAGACAGTTGCGAATGGTCCTCGCCGATACCCCAGGAGCAACAGTGTCCCTAAATTGCTGGGAAGTGGCGGTGCGGTCCCCTACGGCACTGCGTAGGATCCTACGGTCTTGGCGTGCATCCGTGCGTCGCTGCGGTCCGGTCCCAGGTCGACGGGCACGTGCACCTTCCGCCGACCACTCGCGACAACATCGATGTACTGTGGAGACCTCACGCCCCACATGTTGAGCAATTCGGCGGTACGTCCACCCGGCCTCCCGCATGCCCACTATACGCCCTCGCTCAAAGTCCGTCAACTGCACATACGGTTCACGTCCACGCTGTCGCGGCATGCTACCAGTGTTAAAGACTGTGATGGAGCTCCGTATGCCACGGCAAACTGGCTGACACTGACGGCGGCGGTGCACAAATGCTGCGCAGCTAGCGCCATTCGACGGCCAACACCGCGGTTCCTGGTGTGTCCGCTGTGCCGTGCGTGTGATCATTGCTTGTACAGCCCTCTCGCAGTGTCCGGAGCAAGTATGGTGGGTCTGACACACCGGTGTTAATGTGTTCTTTTTTCCATTTCCAGGAGTGTATAACGCATCAGTGCACATACGTAGGCATCTGCATCGATCGTTGCCTTGTCTTGTGAATTTCTTTCAATTCAGGTGCTCTCATTTATTTTCTGCCGGCCGCGGTGGTCTAGTGGTTCTAGGCGCGCAGTCCGGAACCGCGGGACTGCTACGGTCGCAGGTTCGAATCCTGCCTCGGGCATGGATGTGTGTGATGTCTTTAGGTTAGTTAGGTTTAAGTAGTTCTAAGTTCTAGGGGACTGATGACCACAGAAGTTAAGTCCCATAGTGCTCAGAGCCATTTGAACCATTTTTGATTTATTTTCTGTGTGATCATATCTCATAAAGCGAAATCTTGTAAAATTGTGTTTAACTTTATGAGACTATTCGTGTTGGAGTTTGTCATTTACACATATCTTCGATTATCTTTTCGCCATGGTCTTTGCCTTAGGTGATATGTTTCTTGAAAACTGATTAATTGTTCAAATGATATGATGTATTAAAGGTCCACGATAAAATCGGAAATGTACACTTCCCATACTGTTTCAGCAATTCGGTCGCGTTTCTTCACGAGTTGTCAAACAGTCTACGTGTCACTGATGATGTTTTCTTGTGTAGTTTCCACTCATCTTTTTAATAGCGATGTTTGCACGTAGCTTGGTAGGGCTTAAAGTTAATAAGTATTTTCAAACACTCTGTAATGATGTGATGTAAATATTGTGATTTTGCAATGTGTCACATAAAGATTTATTTGAGAGCTCGAGCAATACACGACCTTTATAAAATAAGTGGGTAGAGAAGCAAAGCAAGCGCTGTATCATGTGTGAGATACAGAGGCGAGCGAGTGTGCCGGGACTTACCCCAGTTCGCTGCTAGTAGCAAAAAATTGTTCAGATGTGTGTGAAATCTTATGGCACTTAACTGCTAAGGTCATAAGTCCCTAGCGCCGGCCGAAGTGGCCGTGCGGTTAAAGGCGCTGCAGTCTGGAACCGCAAGACCGCTACGGTCGCAGGTTCGAATCCTGCTTCGGGCATGGATGTTTGTGATTGTGATGTCCTTAGGTTAGTTTGGTTTAACTAGTTCTAAGTTCTAGGGGAGTAATGACCTCAGCAGTTGAGTCCCATAGTGCTCAGAGCCATTTGAACCATAAGTCCCTAAGCTTACACACTACTAAAGCTAAATTATCCTAAGGACAAACACACACAACCATGCCCGAGGGAGGACTCGAACCCCCTCCAGGACCAGCCGCACAATCCATGACTGCAGCGCCCGAGACCGCTCGGCTAATCACGCGCTGCTGCTAGTTGCGCCACGTCACCTTAACGCGTCTGCACGTAGTGCGCAAGTACTGCACCACAATTAAGAATGAAATTAAAAACCAAATTTATGTTTAAAACTTTGTTAAAACATAGTTTAGTGTTGCAATGTTCCAATTACCAAGTCTTTATGTTCTAGACTTAATAGTTTATGTAAAAATGCCGTTTTAAGAGAAAAATAAGTGGCACTAAATAGCGAAGCTAGAAAGCCAGAATTCGGTCAGAAGGTGCAGTTAGAGCTCATAAATAAGTGGTGTAGGTTTCCAAAATCGTATAACAAAAATTCACACAGAAATCCACCTTTTTTGGAAAAATCAGAGGTGCTAAATAATGGACTCAGAAGCATGAAAATTTGTTTTATGCTTCAGTTCACCCCAAAAATAATAACTGAAGGACCACGTTAACCCACTACTTATAGGTTTTGAGTAATTCAGTAAAAACCAATTTTGTATCTAAAATGTACCCAATTGTTGTAGATTAAGTACCTGTGATTTTAATGATAGAGAATTTTGGTTAAAGTGGGTGATAGAACATACCAAGTGATAGGGCTATACTAAATTTGAGAGTTTTAGTATCAATAACTGCTGACATAAGTTCTAGTAAAGATATGGTTTAGAGTTAACGATCTACCGTTAGTTCTACTAAAAAAATTCTAGAATGTAAACTTTTCATTCTAGCGAGCTGAAACATTTTCGGTGATTTCAAACAACATAACTGAATAAAAATAAAAATTAAGAGGTTTCTGAAGTAGTTGGTAGCTATATTATTAAAGTGCCCAAGAAAGCGGTCGTTCGGACGCTGCTGCAGTTTGCAGATAGCTACAGACAACAGATGTTCCCTAGGTCGTCCTCTCCGGCACCTATATAAATACAACCCGAAAGACAGTAAAAAACTTCACTTTCAGCAACTGTAAGACCCACGTCTGTTAAACGTCGGATCGCGCTCTGCCCCGGATGACGTCAGAGCCGAACTGTGACAAAACGCGTATTTTGCGGTAAAAACGGATAGTGAACTCGCGAGGACTGTACACCGTCCCGGATCGTTTAAAATTCGCCAGAGTAACTGTTAGTGTGTCATCCGTGTGAATTACAATTCTGCACTCTTATGGCGAGCATTAACTTTGAACACTTCTTGCAAACTTTCAGTTCAGTATTTTTAGTCAGGGCGAAAGACAATCTAGTAGGAACGTACTGTAGAGGTCGCCTTTGAACTGCTAAATGTGCTGTTATAATTGAAAGACTTGTTTTCATTTGAACATAGTGAATTTCCTATTGTTATATGTGAGAAATTTTACGTAATATACACTCCTGGAAATTGAAATAAGAACACTGTGAATTCATTGTCCCAGGAAGGGGAAACTTTATTGACACATTCCTGGGGTCAGATACATCACATGATCACACTGACAGAACCACAGGCACATAGACACAGGCAACAGAGCATGCACAATGTCGGCACTAGTACAGTGTATATCCACCTTTCGCAGCAATGCAGGCTGCTATTCTCCCATGGAGACGATCGTAGAGATGCTGCATGTAGTCCTGTGGAACGGCTTGCCATGCCATTTCCACCTGGCGCCTCAGTTGGACCAGCGTTCGTGCTGGACGTGCAGACCGCTTGAGACGACGCTTCATCCAGTCCCAAACATACTCAATGGGGGACAGATCCAGAGATCTTGCTGGCCAGGGTAGTTGACTTACACCTTCTAGAGCACGTTGGGTGGCACAGGGTACATGCGGACGTGCATTGTCCTGTTGGAACAGCAAGTTCCCTTGCCGGTCTAGGAATGGTAGAACGATGGGTTCGATGACGGTTTGGATGTACCGTGCACTATTCAGTGTCTCCTCGACGATCACCAGTGGTGTACAGCCAGTGTAGGAGATCGCTCCCCACACCATGATGCCGAGTGTTGGTCCTGTGTGCCTCGGTCGTATGCAGTCCTGATTGTGGCGCTCACCTGCACGGCGCCAAACACGCATACGACCATCGTTGGCACCAAGGCAGAAGCGACTCTCATCGCTGAAGACGACACGTCTCCATTCGTCCCTCCATTCACGCCTGTCGCGACACCACTGGAGGTGGGCTGCACGATGTTGGGGCGTGAGCGGAAGACGGCCTAACAGTGTGCGGGACCGTAGCCCAGCTTCATGGAGACGGTTGCGAATGGTCCTCGCCGATACCCCAGGAGCAACAGTGTCCCTAATTTGCTGGGAAGTGGCGGTGCGGTCCCCTACGGCACTGCGTAGGATCCTACGGTCTTGGCGTGCATCCGTGCGTCGCTGCGGTCTGGTCCCAGGTCGACGGGCACGTGCACCTTCCGCCGACCACTGGCGACAACATTGATGTACTGTGGAGACCTCACGCCCCATGTGTTGAGCAATTCGGCGGTACGTCCACCCGGCCTCCCGCATGCCCACTATACGCCCTCGCTCAAAGTCCGTCAACTGCACATATGGTTCACGTCCACGCTGTCGCGGCATGCTACCAGTGTTAAAGACTGCGATGGAGCTCCGTATGCCACGGCAAACTGGCTGACACTGACGGCGGCGGTGCACAAATGCTGCGCAGCTAGCGCCATTCGACGGCCAACACCGCGGTTCCTGGTGTGTCCGCTGTGCCGTGCGTGTGATCATTGCTTGTACAGCCCTCTCGCAGTGTCCGGAGCAAGTATGGTGGGTCTGACACACCGGTGTCAATGTGTTCTTTTTTCCATTTCCAGGAGTGTAATTTTTAACTGAAACTATATACTTTTATTTAAATCATAGTCCAGATCCCGCAAAGAAATAGAAGAATAGAAACTTTTCTTTCAATAGGGTGGACCAGAATGTGGCCGTGTACACTGGAAACTAAGGTCAGTATGTTTCCATTCGCTTTCTGGCTGACCACTAAATTAGTTGGCAGGCTCGCGTGAGTAAGACAGCGTATACAACTTATACAAACCAATATAAAACAAAATTATTTCAACCCGCCGCCTCACAGTAGTTGTATCATGACCCAGTTAAGTGATAAATGCTCTAGACAGCCGACACTTGGCTAAGTGAGCGGCCGTGTGCGTCTTCACTGCAGTGAGCAATTGTTGCCTCACAGGGATGAGTGTGCCTGGCAGTAGGAGTCTTTTGTTGTGCACATCTTGTGTCGATGACTGAACGTGGCTGCATTGGTGTTTTTGGTTGTGAATTAAAGTAAATTATTCACTAACTGATGTATGGCTGAGAGTGATGACTTGACACACATGCCTATGACATGATATTAATAAGGAGAATTAACCCGAACAGGCACAGTATGGCTTTCCCGTTCCCTTGTTAACCCTCTGGTAATTAATGGTAGGAGTGTGGGTGTACAAAAATTTATTTGTGACCTGCCATACTATGACATGTCAGGGTATGGAAACCTCAGTTTAAATTTTCAACCAGGCCAGAAGGTGATGAAACGCAACCGGTTAAAGCCAATGTAGCGTTTCGTTTATAACAAGCGCTTAAATTAATTCTGTGATGTCATACGCTGATTTCGTTTTGATGGCGTAATGTATCCGAAATATGGGACTTCATTCATATGTTGTTGTTGTGGTCTTCAGTCCCGAGACTGGTTTGATGCAGCTCTTCATGCTACTCTATCCTGTGCAAGCCTCTTCATCTCTGACTAACTACTGCAAACTACATCCTTCGAATCTGCTTAGTGTATTCACGCCTTGCTCTCCCTCTACGATTTTTACCCTCCACGCTGCCCTCCAATGCTAAATTGATGATCCCTTGATGTCTCAGAATGTGTCCTACCAACCGATCCCTTCTTCTAGTCAAGTTGTGCCACAAATTTCTCTTCTCTCCAATTCTATTCAATACCTCCTCACTAGTTATGTGATCTACCCATCTAATCTTCAGCATTCTTCCGTAGTACCACGTTTCGAAAGCTTCTATTCTCTTCTTGTCTTAACTATTTCCCGTCCATGTTTCACTTCCATACACGGCCAGACCCCATAGAAATACTTTCAGAAAAGACTTCCTTACACTTAAATCTATACTCGATGTTAACAAATTCCTCTTCTTCAGAAACACTTTCCTTGTCATTGCCAGTATGTATTTTATATCCTCTCTACTTCGACCACCATCAGTTATTTTGCTCCTCAAATAGCAAACCTCATCTGTTGCTTTGTCTCATTTGCTGATCTTATTCCCTCAGCATCACTTGATTTAATTCGACTACCTTCCATTATCCTTGTTTTGCTTTCGTTGATGTTCATCATATATCCTCCTTCCGAGATACTGTCCATTCCATTCAACTGCTTTCCCACGTCCTTTACTGTCTCTGTCGCAATTGCAATGTCGTCAGAAAACCGCAAAGTTTTTGCTTCTTCTGCGTGGTTTTTAATTCACACTCCAAATTTTACTTTTGTTTCGTTTAATTCTTGCTCAATATACAGATTAAATAACAACGGAGATAGGCTGCAACCCTGTCAAAGTCCCTTCTCAACCACTGGTTCCCTTTTGTGCTGCATTCGGGAGGACGACGGTTCAATCTTTACTTTTGTTTCGTTTAATTCTTGCTCAATATACAGATTAAATAACAACGGAGATAGGCTGCAACCCTGTCAAAGTCCCTTCTCAACCACTGGTTCCCTTTTGTGCTGCATTTGGGAGGACGACGGTTCAATCCCGCGTCCGGCCACACTGATTGAGGTTTTTCGTGGCTTCCCTAAATCGCTCCAGGCAAATTCTGGGATGGTTCGCTTGAAAGGGACTTTCTTCCCATCCTTTCCTAATCCAATGAGACAGATGACCTCGCTGTTTGGTCTCTTCCCCCAAAACAACACAATCCCAATCTTTCGTGCCCCTCGACTCTTATAACTGCCATCTGGTTTCTGTAAATATCGTAAATAGCCTTTTGATCCCTGTATTTGACCCCTGCCACCTTCAGTATTTGAAAGAGAGTATTCCAGTCAAATGGTCAAAAGCTTTCTCTAAGTCTACAAATGCTAGAAACGTAGGTTTGCCTTTGCTTAAGCTATCTTCTAAGATGAGTCATAGGATCAGTATTGCCTCCCGTATTCCAACATTTCTACGGAATCCAAAATGATCTTCCCCAAGGTCAGCTTCTACCAGTTTTTCCATTCGTCTGTAAAGAATTCGTGTTAGTATTTTGCAGCAGTGACTTGCTAACTGATATTTCGGTAATTTTCACACCTGATTTCTTTGGCACTGGAATTATTAAACTCTTCTTGAAGTCTGATGGTATTTTGACTGCCTTATTCATCTTGCTCTCCAGATGGTGGAGTTTTGTCAGGGCTGGCTCTCCCAAGGCTATCAGTAGCTCAAATGGAATGTTGTCTACTCCCGGCGCCTTTTTTCGGCTTACGTCTTTCAGTGCTCT